>NC_056733.1:1265588767-1265686267 GCF_019279795.1 Protopterus annectens | reverse complement strand
AAGAAGCAAAGGATAGCACACACTTACCACCTAAAAGGCAAAGAATAGCACACACACTCACCACCTAGGAGGCAAAGGATAGCACACACAACTACCACCTAAGACACAAAGCATAGCGCTCACACTCACCACCTAAGAGACAAAGGATAGCAAACACACTCACCACCTAAGAGGCAAAGGATTGTGCAAACATTCACCACCTAAGAGGCAAGGCATAGCACATACACACATCCCGTAAGAGGCAAAGGATAGCGCACACACTTACTACCTAAGAGGTAAGGCATAGTTCACATACACGCTCTCTAAGAGGCAGAGGATAGCACACACACTCACCACCTAAGAGACAAAGAATATCTCACACACTCAAATTATAGCACACACACTCGCCAGCTAAGAGACAAAGGATAGCACAAACACTCATCACCTAAGAGGCAAAGGATAGCACACACAATCGCTACCTAAGAGGCAAAGGATACCTCACACACTCACCACCTAAAAGCCAAAGGATAGCACACACATTCACCACCTAAGAGGTAAAGGATAGCACACTTACCACCTAAGAGGTAAGACATAGTGCATATACACACCCTCTGAGATGCAAAGGATAGCAGACACACTCACTACCTAAGAGGCAAAGGACAGCATGGACACTCACCAGCTAAGCAAAGGATAGCACACACACTCACCACGTAAGAGGCAAAGGACAGCAAACACATTCACCCCCTAAGAGGCAAAGGAAAGCACACACACACACACTCACCACCTAAGAGGCAAACGATTACACACACACTCACCACCTAAGATGCTAAGGATAGCACGCACACTCATCACCTAAGAGGCTAAGGATTGCATGCACACTTACCACCTAACAGGCAAAGTATATCACACAAACTCACCAACTAACAGGCAAGGCATAGTGCATACAAAAACCTCTTCAGAGGCAAAGGGTTGCACACACACTCAACACCTAAGAGGCAAAGGATAGCGCATACACTCAACACCTAAGAGGCAAAGGATATCACACACCCTCACCACCTAAGACGCAAAGGATTGCACACACACTCACCACCTAAGAAGTAAAGGATAGCACACACTTACCACCTAAAAGACAAAGGATAGCACACACACTCACCACCTATGAGGCAAAAGATAGCACACACACGCACCTTCCACCTAAGACACAAAGGATAGGGCTCACACTCATCACCTAAGAGACAAAGGATAGCAAACGCACTCACCACCTAAGAGGCAAAGGATTGTGCAAGCATTCACCACCTAAGAGGCAAGGCATAGCACATACACACATCCCGTAAGAGGCAAAGGATAGCACACACACTTACCACTTAAGAGGTAAGGCATAGCTCACATACACGCTCTCTAAGAGGCAGAGGATAGCACACACACTCACCACCTAAGAGACAAAGAAAATCTCACACACTCATCACCTAAGAGGAAAATTATAGCACACACACTCGCCACCTAAGAGGCAAAGGAGAGCACACTCACCACCTAAGAGGCAAGCATAGCACACACATGCACACACACACACACACACACACACACACACACACACACACACACACACACACACACTCTCTAACAGGCAAAGGATAGCACACACACTCACCACCTAAGAGGCAAAGAAAAGCACACACACTCACTACCTAAGAGGAAATTATAGCACACACACTCATCTCCTAAGAGGCAAAAGATAACAAACACATTCACCACCTAAGAGGTAAAGGATACCCCACACACTCATCACCTAAGAGGAAAGGATAGTGCTCACACTCACTAACTAAGATGCAAAAGGATAGCGCATGCACTCACCACCTAAGAGGCAAAGTATAGTGCACACACTCACCACTTAGCAGGCAAAGGATAATTCACACACTCAATACCTAAGAGGCAAAGCAGAGCACACACACACGCACACACACACACGCACGCACACATGCATGCACACACGCACACACACACACCCTAAGAGGCAGAGGATAGCACGCAAACTCACCACCTAAGAGCCAACGGATAGCACACACATTCACCACCTAAGAAACAAAGGATAGCACACACACTCACCACCTAAGAAGCAAAGGACAGCACACACTCACCATGAAAAAGGCAAAGGCTAGCACACACACACACACACTCATCAACTAACAGGCAAGGCATAGTGTGCACACAAACCCCCTCAGAGGCAAAGGATAGCACATGCACTCACCACCTCAGGGGCAAAGGATAGCACACACACACACACACCACCTCAGAGGCAAAAGATAGCACACACACTCACCACCTCAGAGGCAAAGGATAGCACACACTCACCATCTGAGAGCAAAAGGATAGCACACACTCAACACCTAAGAGCAAAAGGATAGCACATACTCACAACCCAAGATGCAAGTGATAATGCACACACTCACCACCTAAAAGGCAAAGGATAGCATACACACTAACCACCTAAGAAGCAAATGACAGCACACACAAATAAACCAACTCAGAGGCAGAGGATAGCACACACATGTACCACTTTAGAGGCAATAGATAGCATGCACACTCACCACCTAAAAGGCAAAGGATAGCGGACACACTCACCAACGAAGAGGCTAAGGATAGCACACACACTCACCACCTAAGAGGCAAAGGATAGCGGACACACTCACCAACTAAAAGGCAGAGGATAGCACACACACTCAACAACTAAAAGGCAAAAGACAGCATACACACTCGCCACCCAAGAGGCAAAGGATATTGCACATAATCATCACCTAAGAGGCAAAGAATAGCACACACACTCGCCACCTAAGAGGCAAAGGGTAGCACATAAACCCACCACCTATGAGGCAAAGGATAGCACAAACATTCACCACCTAAGAGGCAAAGGACAGCACACACTTACCACCTAAGAGGCAAGGCATAGTGCACACACACACACACACACACACACACACACACACACACACACACACACACACACACACACACACACCCTAAGAGGCAAAGGACACCACACACACTCATCACCTAAGTGGCAAAGGATAGCGCATGCACACACCACCTAAGAGGCAAAGGACAATGCACACACTCACCACTTAGCAGGCAAAGGATAGTGCACACACTCACCACCTAAGAAGCAAGGCATGGCACACAAACACACACACACACACACACACACACACACACACACACACACACACACACAAACACACACACCCTAAGAGGCAAAGGATAGCACACAAACTCACCACCTAAGAACAAAGGATAGCACACACACTCACCACCTAAAAGGCAAAAGATAGCACAAACACTCACCACCTAACAGGCAAAGGATAGCACACACACTCACCACCTAAGAGGCAAATGATAGCACACACACTCATCACCTAAGAGGCAAAGGATAGCGTACACACTCACCACCTAACAGGCAAAATATAGCACACACACTCACCACCTAAGAGGCAAGGCATAGTGCACACAGAAACCCTCTAAGAGGCAAAGGATAGCACACACACGCACCACCTAAGAGGCAAAGGATTGCACACACACTCACCACCTAAGAAGCAAAGGATAACACACACTCACCATCTAAAAGACAAAGGATAGCACACACACTCACCACCTAAGAGGCAAAGGATAGTGCAAACACTCACCACTGAAGAGGCAAGGTATAGCGCACACACTCACCACCTAAGAGACAAAGGATAGCACACACACTCACCACCTAAGAGGCAAAGGATTGTACACACATTCACCACCTAAGAGGAAAGGCATAGCACATACACACATCCCGTAAGAGGCAAAGCATAGCGCACACACCTACCACCTAAGAGGCAAAGCATAGCTCACATACACACTAAGAGTCAGAGGATAGCACACACACTCACCACCTAAGAGGCAAAGGATAGCACTCACACTCACCACATAAAAGGCAAAGGATAGCACAAACACTCCCCACCTAAGAGGCAAAGGATAGCGCACACACTACCACCTAAGAGGCAAGGCATAGCATGCATACACACTCTCTAAGAGGCAAAGGATAGCACATACAAACATCACCTAAGAAGCAAAAGATAAAGCACACACTCACCACCTAAAAAGCTAAGGATAGCACACACACTCACCACCTAAGAAGCAAATGATAGCTCCCACACTCACCAACTAACAGGAAAAGGACAGCGCACACACTCACCACCAAAGAGGCAAAGGATAGCGCACACACTCACCATCTAAGAAGCAAAGGATAGCACACACAATCAACACCTAAGTGGTAAAGTATAGTACACGCACTCATCACCTAAGAGGCAAAAGGTAGAGCGCACACTCACAACCTAACAGGCTAAAAATAGCGCACACACTGACCACATGAAAAGGGAAAGAATGGCACAAAAACTCACCACCAAAGACGCAAAGGATAGCGCACTCACCACTTAAGAGGCAAAGGATATCATACACACTCACCACCTAAGAGGCAAAGGATAGCACACACACCCACCACCAAAGACGCAAAGGATAGCACACGCAATCACCACCTAAGAGGCAAAGGATAGTGCAAACATTCACCACCGTAGAGGCAATGCATAGCGCACACACTAACCACCTAAGAGACAAAGGATAGTACTCACACTCACCACTTAAGAGGCAAAGGATTGTGCACACATTCACCACCTAAGAGGCAAGGCATAACACATACACACATCCCATAAGAGGCAAAAGATAGCGCACACACTTACCACCTAAGAGGCAAAGGATATTGCACACACTCGTCACTTAAGAGGCAAAGTAAAACACACACACTCGCCACCTAAGAGGAAAAGGATAGCAAACACACCCACCACCTATGAGGCAAAGGATAGCACAAACATTCACCATCTAAGAAGCAAAGGAGAGCACACTCACCACCTAAGAGGCAAGCATAGCACAAACACACGCACACACATACACACACAGACACACACACACACACACACACACACACACACACACACACACACACACACAGACACACACACACACACAAACACACATATGCATGCACACCCTAAGAGGCAAAGGATAGCACACAAACTCACCACCTAAGAGCCAAGGGATAGCACACATACTCACCACTTACGAAGCAAAGGACAGCACGCACTCACCATGAAAAAGGCAAAGCATAGCACACACACTCACCACCTCAGTGGCAAAGGATACATTACACATGCACCACCTAAGAGGCAAAAGATAGCACACACACGAACCACCTAAGAGGCAAAGGATAGCACACATACTCACCACCTAAAATGCAAGTGATAATGCACACACTCACCACCTAAAAGGCAAAGGATTGTGCACACATTCACCACATAAGAGGCAAGACATAGTACACACACACATCCCATGAGAGGGAAAGGATAGCACACACACGCACACCACCTAAAAGGCAAAGGATAGCAGCTACACTCACCAACTAAGAGGCAAAGGATAGCAGTCACACTCACCACCTAAGAGCCAAAGGATAGCATGCACACTAACCACCTAAGAGGCAGATGACAGCACATGCACACTCACCACCTAAGAGGCAAAGGATAGCGGACACACTCACCAATGAAGAGGCAAAGGATAGCACACACACTCACCACCTAAGAGGCAAATGATATTGCACAGAATCGTCACCTAAGAGGCAAAGGATAGTGCACACACTCGCTACCTAAGAGGCAAAGGATAGCACACAAACCCACCACCTATGAGGCAAAGGATAGCACAAACATTCACCACCTAAGAGGCAAAGGACAGCACACACTTACCACCTAAGAGTCAAGCCATAGTGCACACACACACACACACACACACACACACACACACACACACACACACACACACACACACACACACACACACACCCTAAGAGGCAAAGGATACCACACACACTCATCACCTAAGTGGCAAAGGATAGCGCATGCACACACCGCCTAAGAGGCAAAGGATAGTGCACACATTCACCACTTAGCAGGCAAAGGATCGTGCACACACTCACCACCTAAGAGGCAAGGCATGGCACACAAACACACAAACACACACACACACGCACACACGCACACACGCACACACGCACACACACACACACACACACACCCTAAGAGGCAAAGGATAGTGCACACACTTACCACTTAGCAGGCAAAGGGTAGTGCACACACTCACCACCTAAGAGACAAAGGATTGTGCACACATTCACCACCTAAGAGGAAAGGCATAGCACATACACACTCTCTAAGAGGCAGAGGATAGCACACACACTCACCACCTATGAGGCAAAGGATATCGCACACACTCGTCACCTAAGAGGCAAAGTATAGCAGACACACTTGCCACCAAAGAGGCAAAGGACAGCACACACACCCACCACCTATGAGGCAATGGATAGCACAAACATTCACCACCTAAGAAGCAAAGGAGAGCACACTCACCACCTAAGAGGCAAGCATAGCGAGCACACATGCACGCACACACACACACACACACACACACACACACACACACACACACACACGCACGCACTCTAAGAGGCAAAGGATAGCACACAAGCTCACCGCCTAAGAGCCAAGGGATAGCACACACACTCACCTCCTAAGAGACAAAGGATAGCACACACATTCACCACCTAAGAAGCAAAGGAGAGCATGCACTCACCACGAAAAAAGCAAAGGATAGCACACACACTTACCACCTCAGTGGCGAAGGACACCACACAAATGCACCACCTAAGAGGCAAAAGATAGCACACATAAGCACCACCTAAGAGGCAGAGGATAGCATACACAAATACCACATAACAGGCTAAGGATAGCACAAACACTCTCCACCTAAGAGGCAAAGGATAGCACACACACTCACCATCTAAGAGGCAAAGGATAGCACACACAATCACCACCTAAGAGGCAAAGGATACCTCACACTCACCACCTAAGAGACAAAGGATAGCACACACACACTCACCACCTAAGAGGCAAAGATAGCACACTTACCACCTAAGAGGTAAGACATAGCGCATATACACACCCTTGAGATGCAAAGGATAGCAGGCACACTCACCACGTAAGAAACAATGGACAGCAACCACACTCACCACCTAAGAGGCAAGGCATAGCACACACACACACACACACACACACACACACACACACACCCTAAGCTGCAAAGGATAGCACACAAACTCACCACCTAAGAGGCAAAGAATGGTGCACACACTAACCACCTAAGAAGCAAAGTATAGCTCACACACTCACCACCTGAGAAGAAAAAGATGGCATGCACTCAGCACCTAAAAGGCAAATGATAGCACTCACACTCACCACATAAAAAGCAAAGGATAGCACAAACACTCACCACCTAAGAGGCAAAGGATAGCACACACATGACCACCTAAGAGGCAAGGCATAGCGCTCATACACACTCTCTAAGAGGCAAAGGATAGCACACACGCATCACCTAAGAAGCAAAAGATAAAGCACACACTCACCACCTAAGAGGCTAAGGACAGCCCCCACACTCACTACCTAAGAGGCAAAGGACAGAGCATATACTCACCACCTAAGAGGCAAAGGATAGAGCACACCCATCACCTAAGAAGCAAAGGACAGCACACACACTCAACACATAAGAGGCAAAGTATAGTACACACACTCATTACCTAAAAAGCAAAATATAGAGCACACACTCAGCACCTAAGTGGCTAAAAATAGCACACACACCGACCACCTAAAAGGGAAAGAATGGCACACAAACTCACCACCAAAGAGGCAAAGGATAGCTCCCACACTCACCACCTAAGAGGCAAAGGATAACGCAAACACTCACCACCTAAGAGGCAAAGGATAGCACACACACTCACCACCTAAGAGGCAAAGGATAGCACACACACTCACCACTTAAGAGGCAAAGCATAGCGCACACACTCACCACCTAACAGGCAAAGGATAGCACACTCACCACCCAAGATGCAAAGGATAGCAGACACACTCACTACCTAAGAAATGCACATAACAACCTAAGCACATACAAATCATAAAACTGATGCCAGCCAACATCCACAAACTTTACTTCCCCACGTAATGCCTGTTTACTGATAGCATCAAACAGAACCAGTCCTAAAAGACATGAGTCATACCTGCAATAATGGCAAAGTAAGTGTGAAACATGTAGGATAAAAACAAATGTGTAAGAAAATAAAAGTAAGTCATATACCCGCATACTGTTAGTCGTAAATGTACTCAAGCAGAACCTGTGTGAGGTATCCATCAATGGCATTACTGGCTTGTGTGACTAATATGAGCAATATACAGCTATGCATTGTACATAATAACCTGCATCAAGCCTGCCAGTTACCCACAGTATATAAACCAGTCAACAGGACAATTATATCAACAGTTTCACACCTAATGCAATAAGAATGAAAGTAATATCACTGATTTGCATGCATGACTTACAATACTAACTGAAATAATCATTCTGAAAACAGCATGTACAAAAACATCCCAAATGTTCTTATGTAATACATATGCATAAAATCAACATTGTCATACTCACTTAGCTATTCATTCTGCATCAGACATATATGCATCCCTAAGTCAAAACAAAATGAGAAAAAGACAAGACACAGTCATCACCATTTTCATGGGCGTGTATTGGTGAGGGGAGCAGGAGGCCATGGCTGACACCAAAGTAGTGAGTGTATGCAAGTAAGTAACATAAACATTCATTAAAGTAGAGCATTTTTAAGGACCAGTAACAGAATATGTATTGCCATCAGCATTAAGGTTTGCTTAGCTTACAAGTGTGTGCGAGTCTGTATGGGCACATTTTGTGAAATATTTATGTGTGTGTATGTGTGTGCATGTGTGTGTGTGTGTGTGTGTGTGCCTGTGTGCATGTGTGTTTCTGTGTGTGTGCCTGCATGAACACAATCAAGCTCTGTGTTAGCACTATGTCCTGGTGTGTCATTATAGGTGTTAGCCATGCATGGTAGAGTTGTCAGTTCAGTGTCATTGCTCCTGACCACGAGAACTGCCTCTGCCAGGAGTTGCACTCCACTTCCATGCCCCCAGTTCAAAGTAGTGGTGCTACCTGAATGTGAGCACTGTCTGCTCGATGAGCTCTCTTCACAACTACTTCCAGGAAAATTACCCCTTGGCCAACCACATCTGTGTGTGGGCACCTCAATCACTGATGGAGCAGTGGAAGTACTGCCATTGTGGGAGTGGGATCTACCATGACTATATCAGCTAACAACAGAGGCTGTTGTGGCTCTATGAACACATGGTTGCCAACCTTCCCCCAGCAGATATTCCATCATAGGCACTGTTCAATCCACTGTGTCACTCATCCTATCCAAGGAGTCACCCAAACAGTTGTGGTAATCACGCATGTCAGAATGCACCAACTTTAGGAATCACACTTTCTTATTGCGGCCCTGGTTGAATGTGCCTGCACCTCCACGATGGCCCCATACATATGTCTTGTGGCGTGTAATGACACAACAGCATCAGGACGAGGGTGGATAGTAGGCCTGCCTGCTATAAGCACCTCTAGCAGCTCTCCTATGTGGTACCACACCCTCACAATGACTATGGACAGGTTAAACCAGATCTGCAACTGGAGTAACCATACTGCCCTAATCAACTGTGTCACCCTCAACCTGTTCTATATCTGACAGCTCAATGAAATACATATATGTAGGAATACTGACTTTGTCTGAAATAAGGCCATGGAATGTGTGAGCCACAAAGTCAATGTCAGACTGAGCTTCTGCACCCCTCAACTGTGCCTCTATATTTCCATCATCATCATCAGAGCCTACTGATACTCTGACATCAGGTTTGTGTCTTGGGATTCTGACAATAAGTCTAGTTGTCTGTATTGCATATCTATACACTTAATTGCTCTGACTCAGTCTGGTGTACCCTTCTTTAGCTTGCTCTGAGGGTAACCCTATACAGCATACATCCAGCTCTCCTCCTTTCAGGAACAGAATAGTATATCTACCCCTTACTCTATATTAAATCTCAGTCACCCTTTAACCACAGTTTGTCATTACATTGTCTGTTACTAGCCTGCTTAGCTAGCATTAGGCACCTTAAGGCAGTGAAGCAACAGCATTATGTACACTAACAGTTCTTTACTGTTTACATGCAGGCAATTTTGCAAGATGCAAGCATAATTGCTCAAACTGGAGGTCGACCTCTTCATGAAAATCTTCAGTGTAGAACGTAATCTCATTCTATTACTACCCAAAAACTTATGTAAAATCCACATGGGCTGAGGTCCTGAACAAATCCACCCAAAACTTCCTAAGGATTGCAATGACAAAATTAAGGCTTCAGTCACATACTCAAATCTTGTCACATCCGCTTCTACTAACTCCATACTCCTACATTCTACACCTGCATCCACCAATCCCACCCCAAACAAAGGTCACCTGATCAGTATGTCCAACCTCCTAAGGAATCATGTCCAAATCTCTAAGGCCATTCAAGCATACAGCCACCATAAATAATGTCCTCATCATAGAAGACTCTAGTGCCAGATGAACAGACATCCCACATAACAGGATGCATAAGAATAGAGTGACCATTAGCTGAGATATCACTAGGGCCATTAAATCACTATCTCTCAAATATCCATACAGCCTGATCACTACCCATGCGGTAACTATGGGTTAACAGTCTTAAGCACTCCACCTGAGGGAGTATGAAGAAAGGCATGGTTAATGTCTATGTATGTTATAGAGTGTTGAGCAGCATCCTGCCACCACTGTGAATTATGCCAATATAAACAGAAAGGAATTGATTTTAGTAATTGGTTACGTAATTGTCATTCCAGAAGGCTCCAAATATGTGTCAGTTAGGAGGGGATTGTGGTCATTCCTGCTTGTTGTCCCACAGATGGCCTGAACCTCTTCACACAGGGCATCTGAATATTGATTAAAATGTTTTCTATCTCAATAATGACTTTCAGACAAAGTCAATCTTCTAGCCCTTCCAGGTTAATAAATCAAGATCAGGCCTTATTAATCAGAGCTACTCCAGACATTGCTGTGGTGGAGTGAAGTCATACTGCTTACTAGTGAAAGTAGTGAGCATTGTACAGCCTAACTCTACAGGAGTGTTTTCCAGCTCTGAAATTGTAATTTTATTGGCCATTTGAGACTGTTTTCTATCCCTTTCAAATTTTTGGCTTAAAAACGTGTGTTTGCGCGTGTTTGAGCTTGTTTTACATCAGCAGATCCTTTGGGGCATCCTGCAGACTACTACAGCACCAGAAACGAGAGAGAGAGAGACCTTGTGTGCTAACTGCAAGTACTTTTGTCTTAAACTGCTCGATTTCTTCTGAATTTGATCGTTTTTGTTAACTGCACTTCTCAGAAAGCTTTAAAAGTAGACTAGCTACTTATTCTACTGTATTTCTGCCTTTAAATCGTTTTTCAGTTTGTGCACTTGCCTTGCTTTATTTTAAAAGTTTAAATTGCTAATTTTGCAAAGTTTTAAATTGCATTTACTGTTTAGGGCTACACAAGTGTGTTAGCCTTTTCTGTGCTTATTTTCTGTATTAGAGCACTGTTTAGCCTGTTTAAACCAAAAAAATATATACTATCTTGTTTGCATGTTTTCCGCCTTTTCTCACTAGTATAATCCAGATACCAGGATTTTCTGGTTTCAGGACTTCAGTTTTTGTATTCAGAGCTACTCCAGACCTTGCTGTGGTAGAGGGAAGTTCTACTGCTTACTACTGAAAGTAGTGAGCATTGTACAGCCTAACACTAGAGGAGTGGTTTCCAGCTCTGAAATTATAATTTTATTGGCCATTTGGGGCTGATTTCTATCCCTTTCAACTTTCTGGCTTAAAAACATGTGTTTGCGCATTTCTGTGCATCGTGCTGCACCGCAGAGCTAAGGTTAAACTACTGCCGTTGCCAGAAAGTGTACTCTTCAAATTTTCCCTTAGAACTAGCTGGTTTCTCAGTAGTAGCACTAAAATCTGAATCCCTGTGACTAGAACTTGCTCTATAACCTGCAGGAAAGCACTAGGAAGCCTTAAACTAATACAAGCACTCAACTCTCCTTGTATATAAGGAGAAATTAATCATAAGCCTATAATTGCAAAGTACCTTGCCAAGGTAAGGGAAAACAGCTCTTTTACTATACAAAAGAAATGCCAAACCAGGCATATCCAAGGTTCAGCTTCCGGTGATTTCTCCAGTCCACCTGGTGAATCTGGGCATATTGGGGCAATTGCCTCATGTACCCAGACAACCCTCTCCTCCTACCACCCAACACTACAACCTACGAGAGATGCACTTACATAGCCAAACTGGAAGCAAAGCTCTCTCCAGCCAAGAGGATAAGGTTAACATCTGCACTATACCTCAAGCAACACATAGCCCTTCAAAACCCACACCACCAACACCCAGACATAGTAACACTAAACCCACATATGCGGAGGCCCTTAACAATAACCTGCCAAAGCAACAAGGACCTCCGAAGATGATATGCAAACAAACACCAATCACAACCAAAGTGACACATAGCTCAAAACACCAGTGTGTCATCCAAAAACAGCCCCTAAGGCAAAACAACGTACCCAATACTTTAGTCATAGGTGACTCCATAGTCAGGCACACTGATGTCCCACTCACCAGGCTGAACAAGGAGAAAATTACCATCAGCTGCCTGTCGGGAGCCAGGATCCACCACATAACGCTTGTACACAAGTCACTCCACAACAAGTACAAATACAACTCTGTCATTTTCCATGTTGGAGTGAATGACTTGAGATGTACCTACCTAGACTACATGAAAAGAGACATGGAAGAGCTCTGGGATCATGTGGCCCAGGCAGGTATGACCCTAGCCCTGAGTAGCATCCTGCCTTCGCCCAGAATGATACCACAGTATAAGGACAAAATGATTGAGTTCAACAATTGGCTAAGCTTCTGGTGTAATTCAAAGGGTATCCAGTATCTGTCTGCCTGGGATGACATGATCGACAAACCAGGATGCTTTGCCAGAGATGGTCTGCATCTGTCGCCCCTGGGATTCAGGTTACTGGCTAAGGCTCCCCATAGTGCCTTTTTTAGGCAAGGCTCCAATGACAAAGCTACCACCATAACAGATAAAAGCATGCAAAACCTGAAGGTAATGCTACTCAATGCTAGAAGTCTAAACCTCAAAATGCACTCTCTCGAGTCACTCCTAAAAATGGAGAACATCGATATGTGTGCAGTAACTGAGACCTGGTTCAAGGCTCCAGAGAGCACCCCTGCAATACCAGGCTACAACGCTTACCACACTTTTCGGCCACCAAACCAGGACTGAAACAATAAAGGTGGTGGAGTGTCCATATTCACCAAGGATATTCACACCTCCAGGCTAGTTGCCCAACACAATGCATCTGAAATACCACAGGTGCAACTAACACAAGGTAAGACTGCAATCCAAATTGTAGCTTGCTACAGATCCCCCACCATGCCCCTGGATTCTCACTACACCTTTCTAAACATACTGGAAAATATTAAGATACAACCTAACACCCTAATACTGGGTGATTTAAACTACCCTGCCATTAACTAGGAAAACTACTCGAGTACTAACACCTTTGCCCAATGGTTCTTGGAATTCATAAATTCTAACACCCTGAAGCAACTAATCCATAGTCCCACAAGGATCTGAAATATCCTTGGCCTGGTCATTACCAACATGGGAGATCGATGCTCCACAGCAGTGGTCACCCCCTCTTTGGTCAGGTCTGCCTATAAGCTAATCACCCTTGACATCCACATCCCACCCCCACCCCCCAGTAGGGAAACCTCCATAAAAAACTTCTCCAAAGCCAACTTCATATTACTCAAGTCATAAGTGACAAACTTCACTACATCCACGCAGACAGGAACTGAAAGTTCGACTGCCGAATCCTACACTAAGGCACCATACAAGCATATCCACTCGTGCATAAATCATGCCATTCCAAATAGAACCAAGATGGCCTCCTCCAAAAAAAGGAAGCCAATCTGGTGGTCCCCTGCCATAAACAAGTTATACAACAGAAGGAAGAAACCGTTGCAGAAAAAAGGAAAATCCCAGGATACAAAAAACTCCCTCACCAGCCTCAGTAATAAGTTGAGATCCCTCATAAAATCCTCCAAAGCTAGTTATGAAAATAAAATTGCCAAAGATTCTAAGGACAACCACAGTCCATTCTATAGTTATGTCAAGAATCTAAATGGCAATGCTCAGATCTGTTCTGAGCTACAACAGAATGGCATTAAATAGACTGATCCCAAGGATATTGCCAATATCCTAGCAGATCGATTCAGTGCCAACTTCATCCCCCTCTCACCCCCTAAAGGGCCCATCTCAATACCAAAAGATTGCGAAATGCCTGTAATCACAGCCACACAGGTAGAAAACACACTCTCCAAAGTTAAGAATACAGCATCCATGGGACCAGACGACATCCCGGGCTGTGTATTACATGAACTATAAAATGAACTAGCACCTCACCTAAGTGTCATGTTTAATCATAGCCTAACCTCCAGGCTTTGTGTCCAATGAGTAGAGCACAGTTACAGTTATCCCACTCCACAAGGGAGGGGGTCCACCTTGGACCCCGGGAGCTATCAGCCCATCAGCCTAATGAGCCTGATCTGCAAAGCCATGGAACACATTATCATGGAACTTATAAACAAAGATATTGGCAACCTTCAAACACTGGACCCCACCCAGTTTGTTTCGTGAAGGGCTGATCTTGTCTCCTTAACCTGACTGACTTCTTCAAATCAGTCTCCATAGCCCTGGACGAGGGTAAGACAGTCCACACAGCCTATCTGAACCTCGCCAAGGTCTTCAACACCATTCCCTACTCTGGAATCATAGATAAACTAAGCTATGCATTAATACCTACGTCACTCGATGGGTCACAAACTGGCTTACTGACAGAACATAACACTGTAAAGGTAGCTGACTCAAAATCCAGCTCCAGACAAGTGACAAGTGGAGTACCTCAGGGTTCAGTCCTGGGACCGCTCTTGTTTGGCATCTACTTCTCCAAAGTACAGGCCAGGATCAAGGGACTCTGGCTAACAAAGTTTGCAGATGACTGCAAACTAGGAGCCATTGTCGAATCCCTAAATTATGTGGATATCCTACAAAAGGGCCTTACAGAGACAGATGCTTGGTGCTAGAGCCATGGGTTCAAGCTCAATGCCAAGAAATGTATAGTTATCCCCTTTGGGAAAAACATGTACCCATGAATTACCACATAAGTGGCAGTACACTAAACACCAAAAGTGCGATAAGGGACTCAGGGACACAGGTGGACAGTGGTCTCACCTTCGATAACCACATTGCCACAACAGTCAGGAAATCCTTCTATGTGGCACATCTCATCACTAAGGGCTTTTCATCCAGGAAAAAGAAGGTCATTATCCCACTGTACTCATCTCTCATTAGACCCATTATAGAGTACAACGTCTCATTTGGTATGTACCTCACAAGACATCTGCAACAGTTGGAAAGGCCGCAGAAATACCTCACTAAAAGAATCACAGGTCTAAAGCAGATGCTTTATGCTGACCATCTAAAGAAACTCCAGCTATACTCTGTCACATATCGTCTACTTAGAGGCAATCTCTGCTTAACATACAAGGCCATGTCATACCCAGAGCTGTTGGACATGCTACACTTAAAGAAATCCCAATCCCTCAGAGCCACGCGCACCAGGGATCTAAATCTGGTCATCACAATGAACAAAACATGTTGAAGGGATAGGTTCCTTTCCCAGAGACTCTCCATACTCTGAAATAGACTGCCCATACATGTCAAGCAGAGCGCCTCTTTGTCCCTCTTCAAAACGAACCTTGACGACTGGATGGGAGATAGGAAATTTAAACCGGGGATCACGTCAGTCACCCTGCTAGACAGGGGACCAGGGAAGCAAATTTCCTGGGAAGAAATAGCCGAGGAACTGTTATAGCTAGGCTTGCATAGGCCCTAGGGCCAATAGCCTAGTACCAACCTATGAACCAATGTCAGGAATCTAAATAAAAAATTGCCTGACCCTGAGGCCTTCCTGACACAACAACTTTTACAGATTTGTGTAGTCACCAAACATTTGTGCCAGGGTTGAGAAAACACTTCACCTTTACCCGAAGTTAATATCTATTACTCATTAAGACCTTCAAATAATGACATGGGCATATCTATATTCATTTGACACTTATTGCCTTACAACAGATCCAGAATAAGGGGCTTGAATTCCTATACACGTTTCAGTAAATAAATCTATCATAGTACTATAAATTGCAGAACCTCATCTATGTCTCAAACTGTGATGATAGACTAGACCAGCCTGAGTCCTTAACCATTGAACCAAACACAAACATTCAGAGTGACTTCAACTACATGTCTCTTAAATGAACATACATCGACAAGAACAAATCTGCACAGAATTTTTAATCTTTATTAACTCCATTTCCATGGATCAGATAGTTGTTTCCCACTCTAGAGGCAAAAACCTGCTCAACTTCATCCTCACCTTTATTACACTTGGCTACTCTGCAACAAAAGACTGCCTGTCTGTAATCAAATCAGGCCACATAACTATCCCATTTTTCCTTAGAATCCAACCCAAGTGCACAACCAACACCACTGTATTTAGGGACTTCTCTAAGGCCACTCTCCTTGCTCTGTGAGATATCATGACGTTTAAAAGCTCAGCTTTCCTTAGGGACCTGCTCACCAAGACAGCTGCTTATACTATAGACATCTATTCCCACCTTACTTCCTGTGTAGAGACGTCTGTGCCCAGGGTCCACAAATAAGATGGCATGTCTAAAAATAAATTACTAGGATGGAATCCTGACATAAGCAAACTGTATACAACAAAAGGAAGAAACTCATAGCTATAAGGAACACATTTCAGCTGCCTCCTTACATAGTAACCTTAAAAAAAAAGGTATGTAAAAAGCTCAGAAGAAAGATCCAGTCCTGCAAAGCAAAGCAAAGTACCCAAAGATAATCATAAAACCTTCTTTAAATATACTAGGAATTTCCATAATAATACATAATACAATGTAATGAGCTGATCTCTAGTGGTACTACTTTCCCAGACCACAAAGATTTCGCCAATATACTTGAAGATAAATTTAGCTCCAGTTTCTCAACTTTGTCTCCTCCCTGTCCTTGCTGACAGTACTGTAATTACCTCAAAATACGTCTTAAATGCCCTCTCCCACACCAACAAGGCTAGCTCCATGGAGTCCAACAATATACCTGACTGCCTTCTAGTCAGTGTTAATGACAGCTTAAATGATCCTTTTGTAAACTTGTTTAACCTCATTCTCTCCTCTGGATATATGCCTGACACTTGAAGAATGGCCACAGTGGTTTGCCCAACACAAGGGTGTCCTTACCCCAAGCCTTGAAACTGCAGACCTATTAGTTTAATTGGTAATATGTGCAAGATAAAAAAACGAGTTATAGCTTATAAATAATGACATAGCCAGCCCACAGACCCATGATCACAACCATTTTGATCATAACTTCTTTTTACAGAAACTGGTGCCTAGTGAACTATTTGGGAAATTAACTTAAGTGCTAGATAATAGAAAATCAGTGCACATCACTTACCTTGATCTGGCAAAGGCCAGCAACACTGTCCCACTTTTTGGTATGGTAAATAAGCACATCAGACTAAATATCACAACTCTGTAACCCGTAGTATCATAAACTGGCTTAAGAAAAGAACGCACAGGGTGTGGATTAGTGGTATGCTTTCCTCCAAAGGCTTGTCACAACTGGTATACCACAAGGTTTTATGCTGGGGCCACTCTCATGTGGTTTTATATTTCTCTGATGTCAGGGCTGACTTCAAGGGTCTCTGGCTGACAAAGTTCACCAGAGAATGCAAACCTGTAATGATTATTAACTACCCAATCGATATTCATATCCTGTGGAAAAGTCTTAGCCACACTGACTCCTTGTATAAAGACCATGGCCAAAAGCTTAAAACAAAACTGCAGCATAGTACTCCATGAGAAATGAAAACACCTATATACCTGCTACACTGATAACACCTTCCTCAAAGTTAATACTACTGTCAGAGATCTAGGCAACCAGAGATAATAAGCTCTTCTTTGACCATCATTAGTAAAGCCTTCTACATGAAGCAACAAATATCTAAAGGTATATCCTCCAGAAGAAAGTAACTCATTCCCTGTCTATTTCTCCATTATCATGCCACTAATAAAACATAATGCCCCCTTTGGCATGTACCTATCCAAGCATAAAGTTCAAATTATGGGAGCCCAGCAGATTTTAGAAAATAAAATCTTAGAAATGCCCTCCGTGAGTTATTATATGCTACTGGAATCGTTGTCACTGTTAGGGCTGTGAGCTGTAGTTCCTCCTCTGGTACAATGTTTGAGTCCTTTAACCCTCATTTACCTACTGTATGACATTGAGTATGTCAATTAACCAGACATTATTCCTAGGTCACCCCTGGAAAGGGACTGTGTGTCCAGTAGGCTTACAAATGGCTATTATTATTATTATTAGAACTCCAAAACAGTAGAGAAGTTATTCCAAATGGTATTGCTATATAATGATGCATTTGAAAACCTCATGTTTCTTGGGTAAGTTTCATTTACACTATGGTGGGTTATGCTCCTAGGTATCTGGCAGCTCTTACTCTGTCCTACCTGAAGGTGGTTAAGGAGGCAGAGGCCTTCACAGCAATGATGAGGCACATACCCACTGAGACTAGTCCTCACTGAGATAATTCCTTCATGTTACCCCTAATGTTGTATTTGCAGGAAAATTGTTGGAGACTGAATATTAATGAACTTGAGAATTTACAAAATACTGTCAGCTTCTTTCCAGCAATGGAGAGGCAGACTACACAAACATGTCACTAGTGACCCTGGGTCAAAGTCAGATCTGAGGACAAGAAAGGTGGAGTGGCGAATGGCTAAGTAAAGCTGGCCAGCCTTTCATTTGGGAGTGCAGAACAGGGATGACTGTGTCATTGTTATTTGGTTGAAACTGGATGAAGGAGTGGAACAACAGTTATTGCTTTAAGGTAAACAGAGATGCAATAGGAATGACATTACATGGTTACTGACTCTCATGCCCTTAGAATGCCTTAACTACATGCATCACACCACTCAATTCCCCCTATTTTGGAGGAATGTTCCCATTTTTAGGCCTGATTTACACCAGTACATGGTAATTCTACTTTTGGAGATATGCCCCCTATTTTCAGGCTTGATATACCCTTCACACAAGTTTCTGAATCTGTCTCATCACTTGTGATTTTTGAATCTCTCTCTCTAGTACACAAGAAAAAACACATTATATGACCAATATACTAGTGGCATCAATAATTTAAAGAAAGAATACACTCATCTTACATCTCCTTTTTTTCTAAAGCAAAAATAAATGATCTTGTGTGGTACAATTTTTCAATGCAGTTCATTAATGTCTACACATTTTACATTTTGCCTGCGATAATACTTACATTTTTACATCATTTTGTCACACTCTGTTTTTTTAAGTTGCATTTCTGAGTAGCATCTCACATTTCTAGTGGAAGCAGGAAGGGTTATGTGCTATTTTGCATTCAGATTTTACACTAATTAGATGTCCAGTGTTTTGGCTGGATGTACTTATTTTTCAAGAGCCTTTGTTCCTTTTTTCAGTGTTTGCAAGTTGAGAGGCATGGCGTGCATGTCTGGAAGGGATAAAAAAAAGTGTTGACTAGGATCATAATGGCAATAATTTTCACACCTTCTAAGAACCGTCTGATACTTCATGAGTAGTATTTGCCTATATCTGAAAACTACTAATAAGGTGAGAGTGAAAGAATATCACTGGCCACCTTGCTTCTCTAGCTCTGCCTATAGGGTATTCTTGCCAGCATGGAGAAAACAGAAAGCAACAGAAAGCTAACTTAAGCACCATGGCTGCCTTATTAGAAGTGTATCATCATCTGTAAAAACCAAAAGAAACACAAAAATCAAACATGGAGATGCCAACATCCAGAACACAGTTATTATTATTGTATTATATTATATTGTATTATACTATATTATATTATATTATATTATATTATATTATATTATATTATATTATATTATATAATTACTTGTAGCTTTGTCTGCACTTAACTTATATACAAGTATTCTCCCGCCTGCTGACTAAACAGAATAGTATAGGTTACTCAGGAAACAATTTCTGTCTTCATGCCTAATGATGGGGGTCACAGTGCCATTACCCATCGGCTTATTAACAGTTTGACTGAGATGCACAGTAGAATAACTTAATGTGAAAGGTGCTAACTTGAGGCCTTGTACACCCTGTAACAGGTAGGAGTTTGGGGCTATACTGAGTCTGTGAAGTCTCAGTGACTGAAAATTAAATCCTTTTTGGGGTATCATGTTTCAGGAAGTTTTATAGCAAGAGTAATTTATACATCTGTTGATTTATATCATTTGAATCATGTGGAGATTTTCCTGTTTATTTTGGAGAAAATGTTGCTTTTGTTCCTTTTCTTTAGTGGATAATTGATATGTTTATAAATATGTTAGTAGTGGTTGATTACTGAAGGCATAGTAAACCACAGAATATTGTTTCCATATAAGTTTTGGAATTTGAGTTAAATGTATGTTTTACTTAAAATAGATTGAAGAATTTTGGCCATGATTCACTGAAAAAAATTAACCTAATGATCTTCATATGTTTCAGGAGACATTTGAATTCTGTTCTAATAGTGAAGAGGACAAGGCATTTTAATGTCTTATTAAATATATGCCATCTTAGCATGTTACCCTGAGATAACTGCATTGCCATGTATTACAGAAAACCAGCACAAATGAGCTGCTACGGACAGCAGTGGATTCAAGTAAGGCCTCACCACTGCACACTTGCAAGAGTCTGGTGAAATTCTAAACAAATAATGCTGCTACTTTTACAGTAAACTGTACAATTAAAGAGGATTATACTAATAGATCACTTTTGTAATATTGCTTTATGTCATATGTAAGGGAATATTACATGCAATTCCTAAACTATAAATATACAGCAGTTTACTAAGAATAAAAATTAACACTCAGTGTACTATGCAAAAGGCTAGGTTTAACATATACCATACTTACACAGTCATTTCCAGATGTGGCAGATTTAATGAAAACAAAAATCTTTCTAAGAATGTAATTGTGAAAGGCTATATAAATGGAAACACATGTGAAGAAAATCATGGTAGGGTTATTACAGATATTTAGCAGAATAAACCAAAAAAAAAACATAATAACCCTTCAGCATCTGTTTACATCTGTAGATTGTCTTAAATTCAATGCCACCAACATTGACAGTCCTGCTAACAGGCACAATGGACAAGCACCTTAAATTAAGTCACCGTACCAAATTGTAAATAACTCTGTAGTTGAGATCCTTGCTTCAAAGTTATGGAATCCAGTATTCAGTCCTCACCTCTGGACACAGTTTAGTGCAATGTGCATGTCTCCTTGGCAGTTTTCTACCTCCTGAAAAATTGGCTGATTAGCCATTGTAAATTGTGTAACTGTGTGTAGTTATAGGTATTCATAAATAGATACTGTAGATATGTAAATAAGTAGACAGATACAGTGTTTATATATATATATATATATATATATATATATATATATATATATATATATATATATATATATATATATATATATATATATATACACACACACATTTTATATAGATATATATATATATATATATATATATGTGTGTGTGTGTGTGTGTGTGTGTATATATATATATATATATATATATATATATATATATATATATATATATATTCACTAACTAAAAAGTTTCTGTGGCCTTAAGAGCCTCAGTTACCTGGACAAACTGGCATTCCTCTCGCTTTATCCCTTCACTTATATACTCCTTCATGGTGATTTGTGATTAGTCTTTCAAGCAATGAAAGATCTGACTCCATTGATTTTTTATACATTTGCAGAATAAATGTTTCTTCAAAGGTTTACTTAAAGGACTTCTGCATTAACCATTAATAAGACATGTTGATATATATATATATATATATATATATATATATATATATATATATATATATATAGTTCCACTTTATAATCTCGAAATACTGAAATCACGAATTTCAGTATTCCGAGACCATAAAGTCGAATGTTCCAAATCCCGAAACCCCAAAACCGCAAAACACAAAATCATGAACATAAACACACCATACACCACACATATGACATCCAACTCACACTACAACAAACCAACAAACAAAACACACAAAAACACAAACTAACAAACCTACACTACATATAAGCAGGGGTGGCAAACCCCCCTGCACAACCCCACACACCCCCTACTTATATATACTAACTCCAAGGATGCACCAAACAGAAAAAGACAGCAAACTCACCACTACACACTCTACAGTACCCTCATGCACACACACATTACAAATATACAAACACCACCACTTTCAATACTTAAACACTCATACTTTACCTGCCTACCCTAACCCACTCATAAAACTTCCAAACACACTCACATACCTAAAACCCAACAAAATACCCACTTACCTTACATACCAGCTAAATCCACACACTATACGATACATCCTGCAAACACTACATCTAGCATCAAAACCGGAACACCAAAATTGCGAATTCAACATTTCCGGATTCACGCTTATGGAGTTTTGGGATTTTAAAAATTCCACTTTGTGGTCTTGAGATACTGAAATTCGAGATTTCAGTATTCCGAGATTATAAAGTAGAAATATATATATATATAGATATATATATATATATATATATATATATATATATATATATATATATATATATATACACCAGTGTATCCCTCAACTCTAGAACTAACTTTCACTACATGTAAAGCAGAGTAGTAGTACCCTTGTCACCTTCAAGATAATCTTGGATAATTGGACAGGTGACCACAAATCTCCACATCCCCATCTTCCTTTTGATGCCTTCCTCAAAGCTGGAGAAAACTTTCAGATATGTTTTTATTGTCAAGGCCTATAATGGTTTGCAGACTGCCTGCCATTTACTTATGAACATATGAACTTATGAATCTCTGAATCTTGCCCTTGTGGTCCAAGTCATGGTCATAAAGAGTTTGAATAGACCATTGCACTTACCAGATAAGCAGATTAATTCATTAAATGACAATGATCTTATGCAGCAGATACAGTTCTACTGCAGTGCATACTCAGTGTGCATTTATTTAGTTTGACTATTATTATTTTTTCTTAATATGGAACATACATCAATAGGCCCATGTGTCATTTAATAGTGACCCAGGAGCAGTGATCTAATTAAACAACCAACAGTCACTCCATGTATAGACCAAGATAAAAGGAATTAAAGCACAATAATCCATTATTCCCTTCAATTCATTATTCTTTATGGTTCAAGTCCAGCTTCATTTATCTCCTTATATCTTAGCACTGTACAATAAAATGTTGTGTATAAAAATAAGTAAAAAATAAAGAAACTGAATAAAATGGCAAGTTATTTAAAACATTGCACAGTGACTAAAAGTTGACTAAACATGGCTAAGGCATTACATAGCAAATGGACAAATGTAAGCAACTATAATCAATAAAAGACAAACTTGAAAAGGTACAACATAGATCCTTTGAAGATAACCAGTGTCACTGATCCTGTCTGCCTACCAGGCAGTAAATTCCAGAGATGCAAACCCTTGTGGGTAAAGGCTGGGAGGCCAGAATATTCTATCTACCTGCTTGAAACAGCCCCTGAAAACCTGACCACAAGGACCAAGATAGGCAATACCAGATCAGCAGT
The DNA here is from genome assembly GCF_019279795.1 of Protopterus annectens. Classification (NCBI taxonomy): domain Eukaryota; kingdom Metazoa; phylum Chordata; order Ceratodontiformes; family Protopteridae; genus Protopterus; species Protopterus annectens. The sequence continues at coordinate 1,265,662,377 of NC_056733.1, read as the reverse complement.
TCTTGAAGATAGGGAGAATCCATGCCATATAAGGCTAGATACAATTAGAACATTATAGACATGCTTCTCAATAAGACACCAGCGCAACCTACACAAAACCAGTGTAATATGTTGGTATCTGGTTACCGCAGTAAGTCAGTGGGCTGTAAAGTTCTGCAGAAGCTGTAGATATTTAAGTTCTGTATCCAGAAACTGCTAGTATAAAACGTTACAGTCTCAGTAGTAAGAGACCAGGGCATGTAATAGGGAAATGTAAAAGAGGAATAAGGTAATCAGTAAGATAAATCTTCCTCCAGTATTAACAACAAGACATGATGACTGCTGAAATCTAATCCTTCAACGCAAATATGGTATCAGTATCCACTCCTAAGTTATTTATCTTAATTTCTTCCTTGTGTGTGACTTAAAAACACATTGCACATTTCGCTCACAGTATGATACAACTAAAATTTATTTATCAAGAGTTTCCAGATTTCAGACACATTTTCAAGTAGCTTCAAGTTTGTTAGTGGTTGCAGCAAAGATAACTAGGTAAAAATGAAGACATGCAGGACTGGTGATTTAGCATTACTGAGACTAGAAAAAAAAGTAATGTACTCACCATAGTGTTCTGTCTGTGTTGTCCATTTTTAATCTTCCTCAACTGTTGGGTTCAGATCTGATCTGTGGATCCAGCTCAGCTGTTACTAAAGCTCATGGTAACCAACAAGCTCTCGTGCTTCTCCCTTACCCATAATACACCATCTCCTAGCATACCACAGATCATGTTAGCTGATTTTACCAGATGTAGTATCTATTAACATGCATAAATAAAAGTATACCTAAAACTGTAGATGTCCTGAAGAAGAAACTATATCAGGAGCTCAATCAAAAGGACAGTGGTGTCCTTATAATATCTCATTCATCTAGAAGTTTGTAAACATAACAGATGTGGGTTGGTTGGTGGGAAGTTGACAAAAAATGAAAATGGACAACACAGATGGAACATTGTGGTAAGTAAATAACTTCCTTATGTGATGTTGTCAATTTTCGTTCTATCCTCAACTGATGAGACAGAGTCCCCAGCTACCTAAAATCCCGGGTGGACTCTAAGGAAGGATATTCCTGAGCAAAGATGAACCAAACGATGCTCTATCCTTCAAGGCCAGATCGAATTTGTAATGAGTAATAAAGGTATGAGGACTTGCCCAAGTTGCTGCTACACAAATGTGTCATCCATGGAAAATCTGGATAGAAATACTGAAAAAGTTGCCATGGCTCTAGTTTAATGAAATCTTAAGACCCAATTTGTCATAGATAAAAAAATATAATTAGTTAGCCATCTGGCTAAAGATACTTTTACAAGTGGTTTACCCAATTTTAAATCTGCAAACAAAACAAACAATTGGCCTGTCTTTCTAATTTCTTTTGTCCTATGCAAGTAAAAATGTAATTGTCTGTGAACATCCAGTAAATGCAACATGTACTCACCTTTGTTTGCAGATTTAGGAAAAAATACCTGAAAATGAATGGATTGATTGATACTGGATTCTGACACCACCTTGGGAAGGAAAGAAGCATTGGTTCATAGCATAACTCTATCCTTACGAAAGATCAAGTAGGGAAGTTTTGAAGACAAGGCTTGAATTTCTGAAATTCTTCTAGCTGAGGTAATGGCTACTAGAAAGACAGTTTTTCAAGTAAGAAATTTAAGTTCATAAACAAACAATTTATCTGCTTTTCAAAGGGAGAAATGTATTAATGCCTGCAGTACTATGTTCAGATCACATGATGGAGTAGGGTCTTTAAACGTTGGTCTCAGAAGAAGAGTGCCTCTCAAGAATGCTTTGCACAGTTGAGCAGGGGATACTGAAGAACCTTCAAATCCAATATGGAAATGATATATTGCTGCTAAATGAAACTTAATTGTAGAGGAGCTAGCCCCTTCTTTAAAGAGTAAAACTAAAAATTCAAGTATGTTATGTATCTGAGCTGAGAAAGGATAACTATGATTTTGTTGTGCCCAGTAAACAAATCTTTTCCATTTACTTGAATTGAGTTTTCATGTTGTGGGTTTATGGGAAGATAAAAGGATATGGCAGACAGGTAAAGAGAGCATTGGTTGTCTAGCCATTAATGGAACTGGAGAAACCAGGCCATAAGCTTGAGATTTGAGATGTGTGGGTGAATCATGCCTGTTGGGTAAGACAGGAGATCTAGAATCAGATCCAGAATCCAAGCTTGGTAAATTAGATGAGGCCATAGGAAGGGGAACCAAACCTGTCGAAGCCAGTAAGGTGCAATGAGGATCACTTTGCTCTTCAACCTGGCAGCTTTCTGCAGAAATTTCAGAATTAATGGAATTGGTGGGTAGGCATAAAGCAAACCGGGAGGCCAATCATGAAGTACAGCATCCCTTGGTGAGTCACCCTGTGGGGGGATTAGGGCAAAGTAACTGCTGTATTTGTTGCTTAGAGAATAAGCATAAAGATTGCAGCGAGGCTGGCCCCATTGATGAAAGATCATTTGTGTCACTTCCTTATTGAGAGACCACTCATAAGGTAGAAAAATGTACCTGCTCAATTTGTCTGCTATCACATTGGACTTCCCCAGAATGTGTGTTGCTACAGGCAAAGAAGCAATGAACAAGCCAAGAAAAAACAAAAGGAAAGCAAAGACTTTGGAGCTAAAAACCACCAATTACTTTATTTAAAATAAGTTAAAATTGAGCGCTTTCATCCTTAGTACAACGGACTTCATCAGAATAAAGAATGTGCGTTACCATGAGACAGTGGTTGGATGAGATCACCCATTGCCACTGAGTGCTTCTTGACACAAGGGGTATTATTTGATCCCTCCTTGCTTGTTGGTGTACCAAACTACTGGCATACTGTCTGTTTGAATAGCAACTGTCCCTGAAGGGACAGCATTCTGGAAGGCCTGCAACTCTAAGAGCACTACTCGCATCTGTATGACATTTATATTTAAGTTGACCTCTCTGGGGGACCAAGCACCTTGGACTGTTTTCCCCAGAAAGTGACCCACCCCAACTGGGAAGCATCCATGTCACTACAGCCTGGGGCTGAGGAAGAATGAATGTACAGCCTTGTAGAACCTGATCTGACGGAATCCCCCACCTGAGATCTCTCTTGCATGCCTAAGTGATTCTTATTTGTGTTGACTTGCGCTGGTGAAGAATAGACCACTGTGCTGCTAACATCCATTGAAAAATCCTCATGAGAATCTGGGTAGAGGTACATTGATCCTAGAGTCTGACATTCCAAGCGAGCTGAGATCTTGGTACTGCAGATTATTTTTCTGACCTGTAATTTGATCATCTGTACCCTTGAGAGAGGAAGAGAAGCTATCACTGATTTTGTGTTGAAAACTGCTCCTAAGAATTCTAAATTTTGAGTTGGTTGTAAGTGAGACTTGTCATAATTTTTGGTTATCCCCAGATGAGGGCAAATCTGGAGTACCTGATTTCTTGCCTTTTTTAACAGATAACTGATTGGGGTGGTAATAAGTCAGTCATCTAGACAGGGAAACACACGGAATCCCTGCAGTCTCAAGTGAGCTCCTACTACTGCCATGCATTTGGTAAACACCCTGGGGGCAGTGATGAGGCCAAAGGGCAGAACTCTGAACAGGTAGTGACTAGCTTCCAGCTGAAAGCATAAAAACCTTCTGGATTCTCTGCTCATCTTTATGTGATAGTACGCATCCTGAAGGTCTGTTGAGCACATCCAGTCATCCTTGCCCAGAAAAGGCAGAATGGACTGAACTGTGACCATCCAAAACTTTTTGTGTTTAACTGACTTGTTCAAGTTGCTGAGATCCAAAACTGGTCTTGAATCCCCTGTTTTCTTTGGGACTAAAAAGAATCTCGAGTAAGTTACAGATTCTATCTGTTCTGGCAAGACCTCTTGGATGACTCTTTTTCTAGCAGCCTGTGTATTTGAATTGCTGCTTCTTTACTTCTTTCCTCTGAGTGGGTGAAACATCGGGATTTTTCATAGAGTTGGAAGTGGAAGGAAAAACAGTATTATATAACCTCTGAAAATAATCCTCTGCACCCAGGTATCTTTTACTACGTCTAGCCAGGCTCTGTGGTGCAGGGATAGTTGACCCTCAATTGCTTCCAGTGACAATCAGGCCTCCTTTCAGGAGCACTGGTAGGATCTGTCAGAGAAAGAATCACTGGACGCCTATTTTTCTGGGCCTCCTCCGCCACAGGGGTGCCATCATCCATTACAGTTCCCCCTCTTCCCCAAGGTGAATTTTCTCGAGTCTATATTAGAACATCGAAGTTTCACAACTTCGAATGTTCTAATATCAACCCTATTCAGCGAACCCTGACAACATCAAACATGCAGAACATGTTCCAAAACACACGCACACAACACAAGCACAACAAACAGCAATCCACACACACACCTAAAATCTTACATCTAACCCTACACTAAACTGTACACACACCACTATCTAATTACCTTAACCCAAACCCTAACCCTAAGGTCCATCACTATCACACACTCACCTCACTCGCGCCCTAACCCTAACTCACATAACCCACCCTAACCCTCACGTCCACACAATCACACACTTACCTGACCCATGCCCTAACCCTAACGCATCTAACCCATCCTAACCCTCACATCCACACAATCACACACTTACCTGAACCCGACCCGTAACTTTCCACCACAGTGCTGAAAACAGCGAAGCGACAGAAATGGACAACCAAATTCTTTCCCTAGGAAAAAATTTGGTTTTCTGCAGCTTCGCTATTTTCAGCGTTCATTGAATAGGGGTCGATATTAGAACATTCAAAGTTGTGAAACTTTGATGTTCTAATACAGACCCAATTTTCTCCACATGTGTCCTGGAAAGGACCCTGGGACTTCCTGAATCACATCTTCTGACCACTTCATGATTCCTCGAAATGGATCTTTGAGGGGTCGAAAAATGTATTACCACTTCTCACACTTGGACAATGTGTCCTTCACTTTAGGGCCAAACAAGGAAGTGCGATCAAAGGCACCACTGATTAACAAGCAGTTGAAGGCCTCTATAAAATCACGTAAGTGCATCCAGGCATGCCCCCTGATGGAAATGCCTGAACCCGCTGCCCTTGAGGTGCCTTCGGCTGCATGTGAAATAAGCTTCATGGATAAATTCGAGAAAGATTGAAGGGTATCCAATCGAGAAGCCACAGATGATTGGGCTTCTTCAGAAATGGTCCCTGAAAGGAAGTTGAGAGTTCTTTGATCAAATCCCTTTGCAACCTTTTAAAATGTGCCAAATAGTTCAGTGACCTAAGGGCAAAGGTTGCTGAAGCATAAACATGTTTCCCAAACCAGTCCATTGCCCTAGGCTCCCTGTTAGAGGGATGAACAGAGGAACTCTGTTTGGTAAGTTCCTTTATGTGGCTACTGCCAAACATGGCATCCACAGGCACCCCTTTAGCCCAAAATTCCTTCCCCATACGTAGAGCTGGAATCCTGTCTGGCCTTCTCGGTATCAGTTCAGCTGTGTCAGGCTCCTTTCATGCCTGTAGAGAGACCAAATCAATGAGCTTGTCTGCAGCCAGAGTAACCCAGGAGGTAGATGGGCCAAGCTCTGAATGCCTCCAAAAATACTGACTCCTCAGTTTAAGGATTGCTGGGAGTCCAACCACCTTGGAGGTGATCATGGGGACCCTTCACCATCACTGAAGTACAGATCCTCAGTGCCTGACTCTTCCAGAAAGTCTAAGTGCCTCCTCTTACACTTCTTCTTCCTAAGGACCACCTCAGTGGGGTGTTCCAAGGAGGTTTCAGAAGAAACTGTAATACCCTACTGGGTAGTCTGGAGTTCTTGGGCTGGCTGCTCCTGTGGCATCAAATAATGAGGCTCTAAGTACAGAGACATCTGAGAAGTGGACTAAAAATCCATGGGGGTTGGATCCATTAGTCCTTTTGAAGCTGGGAAAACCCTCTTCACAACCTCAAAGGCTGACCACCCCAAACAGAGAGAAGACCTCAGAGCTGAGAAGGCAGGCTTCTGGACCACTGTCTCTTCCCACCCCAAAAGCAATCTCCCCAAGGAGAACATCAGAACAAAGCTATCTAGTGCCAAAGCACTAAGGCACAGAGATAACTACAAAATCTTCAGAGTCAACTCCAAAGCCTCATAAAGGCTCCAGCTCTGAGAGTCCTCCAGATCCAAAAAAGTCTGAGCCGGGGCACTCAAAGTCAACTTTGGATCCAGAGAAAAAGTAATCTTGACAGACCCAGAACACCCAGATCCAGGGACTCTGAAGAAACCAAGGGCATCAGAGAAAGTGTGAGATGGTGGAGTGGTCGATGGTTGGGCATCCTGACCTGAACTGGTAGGAGCCGATAACACACCCATCTGGATCTGCACCAAGAGAAATTTCCTCATCATCCAATCCACATTTTCTTTGGTCAAACTTAGATGAACAAGACGATGCTAGTGAAGGAGATTTTGTATGATGCCTCTCTAGAAAAGAGAAATGCAGCCTAGAATGTACAGGATCAATTGATGGGGAATATCAGGTCCAAGGCAATGTTATAGGATCCTGAGCAGCTGGATCGAACGGTTTCTTAGTCAGAGCCAAGGATTTAGAATCTGAAAACCTCTTTCTCTTCAGATCTGAGAAGGAAGAGGTGTGAAACTTGCTCAAATTTGACCTGGTCCTCTTCCTGCAAAGCTCAGAAGATGGAGTCAAGGAAGTAGAAGGAGCAGGAAATTTCGGCTCCTTGGGCATCAGCTGGGGGACTGAGCCCTTGCAATAGCCTCTCCAAAGGGAGAAGGAAACATACATTTTAAGATTAAGTGATTTTTTTTTTCTATCCACCAATGTACACAAATTAAAGTTATGGCAGATGCTACAGTTTTCCTGAAGGTGTTGTAGGCCTAGGCAATAGACACAGAGACTGTGGGTGTCAGAAATGGGCAACTTGTGCCCACATTCCAAACACTTTTTAAAACTAGAAGGACCATTCTCAGGCATTCAACAAAAGAAAAACAGATGAAGATTTTTTTTTATACAGGAAATAGAAAGGAAAGGGAAATATTGATTTCCAACAATGGTAATGAAGGGTACACTATAGAGTAGAGGAAAATAGGGTGAAAAATATGTCAACGATGTTAATAACAGAGATAGTAACAGCACAAGGGTAAAGGAATGAAAGAAAAAGACAGAGTATAAGGAAAATTTTAACTTATCTGAAGAATTCAACGATGAAGCTCAAGAGCTATAGAGCTATAGCAACCATGTATTTTGCGAAGAGTGTCAAACGAGATCTGAGGTATGTTAGGGGTTGGTGCATTATGGGTAAGGGAGAAGCTCGAAAGCTTTTTGGTTACCATGAGCTTTACTAACATTTGTGGACTGGATCTGAACCCAACAGTTGAGGACAGAATAAAAATTGACAACATCAGATCAAATGTTCTATATTCAGAATAAGAATTCTAGACCAAAAGTAATTTTATTGGTTAAAAAGACTCCAATGAATTGTTTCAACATAACTAATGTGAACTTGGAATTAAAAGATTAATTTTGTATTGAAAAATAAAAATAAAAATTAATGGGACTATTTTCCATTGAACATGGAAGTAGTTCTAGCAGATCATCTTTCAGTAGGAAGAACGTACAGAAGAAAATAGCCTCATGAGTTCCAAAATTAGACAAAGTCCAAAAAACAGCATTTGGTGTCAGTGCAAAGCTAACTCTGTAATGACAGCAAACAGTTCCCAATCTCTGATACCATGCATTAGATGTGCACAGTAAAGTATATATAGGCAAGATAATCAAGTGAAGGAGAGTTAGGCATGTTGTATTCAAATAAGAGCTTTTATGCTGAAGAAGTCAGATGACCCACAAATCCAACTATTGGCAACTTCCTTAAAGATATAAGTACAGTATTATCATTATATGCACTACATATGTTTACATTTGCTGCCCTAGGATTCTTGAGACTGTGACCTTTCTTTCTGACTGTGCAGGGATAATTGACATTTTTTTTTTCTCAATGTAACACCATTATTTGACTGATTTATCTTCTTTTTACCTTCCCTGTCGATACTATGTCCAGGGGAAAAGCTTCCTTTATCATTTAGATCCCTTGTTCTCTCCATTCTGGGTCTAATTGCAACAAAGCCAAGCGTAGCCAGGTTTACTGAATCTTTGTGTTTGTTGTCCTCTGCTACTGACATAAATCTATTAGTATGCAACAAAGGCTCTTAGTAATGAGATTTATCTAGTTCTTTCCTTAAGCATTTTAGCTCTTTTTTCATGTTCCTTTAGCGCAATCATTAATATCAAATAATCATTTGCTAGAAAAAATATAGCACACTAATAGCATATAAAAATGCTCCTTTAGCCATAGGTTAACTAATGCATACAGTAGCAAAACTGCCTATTTTTCTCTGCCTTAAGAAGGCCAGAGGCATTATCCCCCATCCAAAAATGAAGGCAGTGCATAAGCAGGCAATACCCAGTTCCTAAAACATAATGGCCTGATTTTCTTTGTTAGGCATGTACTGAGAACAGGTATATGTGACTGGCATGTTAAGTATATCCTACCCTATTACTGTGTTAAGCTTGTATATTCAGAGTGCATTAAGGCATTATGCAGTCACGTGATCACACAAACATGTCATAGACACATGACTGCATCTTTGATTGCTTCACATACTACTGCTCATGAGATACCACTCACAATCAGTTCTAGCTACTGCAAGGATTTTTATCCCACAGTTATGTATAAACTGTGTACTTTTACATGGCAGTGGCTACTAAACTAAACATATCCAAAGGTTCTGCTTAGCGCATTCACCAAGTACACTTACTAGCGCTGCTCATACAACACTCTACAGCTATGCATGTACTTTTTTTTGTCAGCATACAGTCTTATTGGTCAAAAATAATGAACACATAAAAATATAATAATAATGGACACACATGTATGGTCAACTATGTCTGAGCTTTAATATAGAATATTATGTATATAAAAAAACTGTCACTGTATGGAAGAGAATAACTTACAGACAGTATTCACTATCTTGTTACTAGAGGGTCAGTAACCAATCCAGGAGAAAGCTATCTTACTAACTACTACATTCCACCAGCTACTGCTAACCAAACAAGGAGAAATAAAAATAGTTATCATGGATAGTCGCAGTAATAAATGGGCCAAGCTGGAACATTAGGTAGTGCAGAAACAACCCACTGCCCCAAAAATCTGTGAATTTTGGTTGAAGGAGGAATAACATGCCTCTGCTTACTTACAAGGTCTTACATAAACCTCCATGATAACAGACCCACTGAAATGACAGGTAGAGGAGTTATGCTTGTAGTCAAGAAACCTCACTGCATTCATTCACCCTAACTTGACAGAAACACAAGCACTAGGGCCTCAAACTGGTTAATATGTCAACCTGTCATAGACAATAACACAAACATAGGCATAATAATGATATATATATATATATATATATATATATATATATATATATATATATATACACAGAGAGAAAGAGAGACAATATTCTTCACCTAACATAATTAAAGACCATATATAATCTACTGTAAAGACTACCTGCATACCACTGAGAACCCCACCCAACACTAACCTCTTTGTTAAAAACCTTGCCCTTTGTCTCTCTCTGCCATCAATAAGTTAGTCACTACCCTAGTGCTAACTCTCTTAATTAGCTATACTCTTTGGTTTTCTGTTTGTGGTTTCCTTTTAACTATTTTTATCTTACTGTAAATGTCTGTTTATACCTCAATATAACAGTTCTTCCCTCTCTGCATACACCTTCCCACCTCTTCTACTTACCTGCTGACTCTCACTGTGGGCTCCTTATTGTTTGCCTCCTGGCCTGCTGATTGTTTGTTGTGGTGACTGCCATTTCCTGGCCCAACACACTCTGTTCGCCCTCGCTACACTTGGGCTCACTCTGCTCCTTTACCCTACCCCCATTCCCACCCACCCCACTTTCATTTTATTTATACTGGCAACACCTTGTTTCCAACCCCTCCTACTCTTCCCACAAATCCAGTCACAGCTGTCCCCTGTAAAACTCCTACCACTCCCTCCAAATAGCTTCCTATCCCTCCTCTACATCCACTAATATATATTAATTACTGTTTATACCTACCCAAACCACAACCTCACTTTCTCATCCCCCTCCTTCTCATTATCTCCCCCACACTCACAGCATCTTAGTGTAGCTCCCACTGTATTTCATTGTAGAAGTAACAGACTGTAGTTTGTCATTACACCACAAGGTGGAGCTCCTTTTCAGGAATATAAAAGACAATTTCGAAAGTGAAATAAGTGACTGGAACACTAGCTGACAGAGGGAAGACTGAAACACATGACTGAAGGGAAAAATGGCCTTGCAGCATGACTGGATTTTCTTTTCTAGTGTTTTGGGACAGGGAAGTGAAGTAGCAGATTGTGTCTGTATCTTGCTGAAATCCTGGATATGGTATTTTGTGGAATCAGGAGAGAAGTCTGAAACCAGTAGTTCCATGCCTGCTATGATTCAGCAAGAAAAGGAGTTTCCCTTGGGCCTAGTACCAAGAAGCCATAGATGATTACCAGAGTTCAGGTAGGTGATTTTCTACTTTTCTCATTAGGGGAACCACGGTGCCTGGTCACTAGGATATTCTCAATGGAGTGGTGAGAGGCTCTGGCCATCATTTTATATTTTTATAAGATTGTGGTACCCCCCCCCTCCCTTTAATGCTTTGTGGATTACAAATAACTGGGATCCATATGAGCTCCAACTTCGGCCCCATCATGCAGGCAGCAAGACTGTAAGTAATCATTGACCAGTGAACAAGGTATAATAGAGTGTTTCATAGTTGGCCTGTTTAGAATTGATCAAAGGGTGTAGAGGGTGTTAGTACTGCTGAATGACATTGCATTTTCTCATATGTGTATTGTGGTACTATAAATCTTTATTGTTCAATGATAATGCATTTTGCCATGTTAGTACTGCTACCCTAAAGAATCTTTACTGCTCAATGACATTGCATTTTCTCGTATTTGTATTGTGGCACTATAAATCCTCATTATTCAATGACATTGCATTTTGCTCGTGTTAGTACTGTTGCCTTCAAGAATTTTGTTGCTCAATGACATTGCATTTTCTCATATCTGTATTGTTGTATTATGACTCTTTTATTGCTTAATGACATTGCATTTTTCGCATGTTTGTATTGCTGCATTATAAAGCTTTACTGCTCATTGATATTGCCTTCTTTGTGCATGTTTGAATGTCAAGACCTTCTTCTGTTGAGTTCTGGGGAACAGGGTGAATGTATGTTATCATTGCATGCATATTCTCACCTTGCCTTATTGCTAACTGGTGCACTGTTGAAATACTTTGTTTATGATTGTGCTATTGCCTTTTTAAACTAGATGTGTCACCTAGAATACAATCTGTCCCTCTTGTCACCTTGGTGTGTTGGGCCCAATAGGGGTGTCACCAGAGTCAGGTACGAAGGAACCCATATCTCTTCAGCTACACCTGCAGGTGCGCTACATTTGAGGGCTCATCCGGGATTGCCTGTATTACCTTGGACTCCACCCTATTCCGTTGTATGTGTGGAAAGCAAATCTGGCAGAAACATGAACCCAGAAGCTGCAATTTCACTGTCCATAAATACTATAGGGCCTGAAGTTTCGAATGCTTTGAGAAGTATTGTAGAAAAATGCTTAAAGCCTACACAGCCATTTACTGGGTTTGGCTACTGAAAATTGCATTTCTTTTCTGGCAAACAACCCACACCTCAGGGAGAGGAAGATTTTGAATCTTGGATGGATCAGGCCTCACAAGCCCTAAAGGAGTGGGATATCCCAGAATCTCAGAAGAAGCAGCAGATAGCTGAAAGTCTAAAGGGATTAGCTGCAGATGCCATACACAACCTAAGGATAGGTAAGCAAGATTGCACGGCCACTGACTATTTAGGAGTACTGCTGGATGTGTTTGGAAGGACCAAGAGGGCTGCAGACCTACTGTATCAGTTTGAACATACATACCAAGAAGTTGGTGAGAAACTATCTGATTACATTAAGCGATTAGATAAAATGCTCCACCAGATCATCCTAAAGAAGGAGGTGGATCCGAAAGTAGCTAACCAAGTACGGATCGGGCAAATTTTACAGGGAGCTCAAGCTATGGACCCCATTGTGTGGAAAATGGGAATGAGAAATAGGGAAGAGACTCTAACTTATTCTCAGTTGGTTAAAGAGGTGAGGAAAGAGAAAGCCCTTTTGGAAACCAAATCTCAGTGTTCAACAGCAACTAAAACAGTGAGTGAATACCAGCAGGAGCCTATAGCTGTGCCCACTACTCAAACAGGAGTTGTGGCCCAGAGTGTCCGCAATGTAGAGATGTCACCTTTGCAGACGCAGGTGTCTTCCCTGACTGACACCATAGCTCAAGTCACCGAGACAGTTGCAGAACTACAGAAAGCCATGGTAACTTTAGCTGAAGAGAGGTATACATCAGCTAGAACCTCCACAAAAGGAATCAGGGAAGAACCAAATCAGCCATTGCTCAGAGTTCCTACTGGATTTTGTTTTCGCTGTGGAGATACAGGGCATATAAAGTGACAGTGTCCTAATGCAGAGAACTTGAAAAGAGTGAATGAACTATTATTGAGTAATGCAATACAGGAAAACTTCAAAGGGCCTCAGTGAAGGAGCCAGCTGAGTGCCCAGTTACAAAGCGCTCCATAAAAAGTAACATCAAGAGACAGCATCCTGGATCTCCTTTCCACACTAACCCTTGTAATAAGGGAGAGAAACTACCTACTATGCACACTTCTAGCTCATCTGAGGTGAACAACTGAATTAGAAAGCCATCTCAGCCAAATTCTTGCATCTGAGACCGCAAAGCATTACTAAGCAAGAGTCTTATCTGTTAAATGGTGAGGTCAACCGGTGGTACCTCAACCACATGCTGACTGCCGTACAGCTGAACAACACTGGAAACAGAAACTAACCGAGGGCCTACTGGGACCTTCCCCTGTCATGTCAGTAAAAAAAGAAGGAGTGTATAGTAAAGCACTGTTGGATACTGGTACAGAAATTGCCATTCTGTACAGAGACTTCTACCAAAAATACTTAAAGCATTTGGCACTTGAAAAGTTAGAAGATTTGGAGATCTGGGGGCTAAGTGACATGAAGTTTCCTTATGACGGTTATGTCTCACTCAAGTTAGAATTTTCCACTTCAGTTGTTGGGTCAACAGAAGTTTTTAAAACATTCGCTGTTGTGTGCCCCAGGCCAAAAGGAAAGGATTCAGCATCTATTTTAGTGGGGACAAATACTGACCTCGTCAGAAGAATGTTAATGCCTCAGTTGACCCAGGAACACCCAACACTACATCCTCTCTTGAGACCAGTTTTCTGTGCCCTTCAAAGGGAGAAGGATAGTAAGAAAGATGAAATTGGTCATGTGTGGACCCTGTCTGGGAAAGAGCATATAATTCATCCTGGTCAGGTCACCTGCATGACAGTCAAAGTGAGGATATGTGGACAAACAGTTTCCTCTCATCTCATGATGGAATCAGATCCAGAAAGTGACTTGCCACTGGGGCTGGAACTAATCCCAGAAGTTTGGCCGGCAGACAGGTTAAAGAATCCTTATGACACTTTGCCTGTGGGGTTGAAAAATAAAGGAAGTGCTCCCATTGTCCTGCATTCACGAGTGCACTTGGGAAATGTTTATGCTGTCACTCCCTTACCTGCTTTTGTGTTGACAAGGAATGAGAGCAGAGCCAACAAGTTGAAGCTGGAAGATATTGAGATAGGAGGTGATCTCTTGCCCCCTGAGTGGCTAACCAGAGTTAAAGAGCTACTAATGAAAAAGAAAAATATTTTTTCTATTAGTGAACTAGATGTGGGCTGCACAAAAAGTGCAGAACACTGAATAAGAGTAAAAGAGGACCAACCCTTCAGGGAACATTCCAGAAGAGTAGCCCCAGGAGACCTGGAGGACTTAAGAAAATATTTGGAAGAACTAAAAGCCACAGGGATAATTTGAGAGTCAAGAAGTCTGAATACCTCTCCCATTGTCATTGTCAGGAAAAAGAATGGGTCAATTTGCATGTGTGTTAACTATCATACTCTGAATCAGTGAACCATTCCAGACCAGTACACAACTCCCCAGATTGAAGATGCTCTAAATTGCCTGGTGAGCAGTAAGTGGTTCAGTGTGCTAGACTTAAGGAGTGGATACTATCAAATCCCTATGCACCCAGAAGATAAAGAGAAGACTGCTTTCATCACCCCTTTGGGATTTTTTGAGTTTAATCGCTTACCTCAAGGTTTATAAAATGCACCGTCAACTTTCCAGAGAATCATGGAAAGAATAGTTGGAGACATGCATCTCCTGAAAGTCTTAGTCTGCCTGGATGACAACATTGTCTTTGAGAGGATCCTAGAGGAGCACAAAGAAAGACTGATGAAGGTATTGGACAGGACTGAGAAGGAAGGCCTGAAGTTGTCATTGGACAAATGAAAATTCTTCCAACCTTCAGTGACCTATGTGGGACATGTAGTGTCTGCAAATGGAATATCCACAGATCCCAGCAAAGGTGAAGCGGTGATATCTTGGCCCAGAACCAAAACTATTTATTTTTATTTATTTTTATTTTACATTTCTTTACCGGGAAAGTCCGACTGGACACAGGTCCATTTTCAGCAGAGGCCCGAGGAGAAAAGCTCCACATTACAATACATTACATGAGAGTAAATATACATGCATATGGCATATATACACATCAGGACAACATGCTGGTGATTAGCAAACATACATATAACATATATACACACAGCAAGACATCATGCTAGTGATTAACATTTCTTACAGTAGACAACCAGAGGTACATTTTTTTTTCTTTTGCAGTTATAAGTTTTGTAAGGTAAATGTATACGGGTTTGGAAGCTTTCATGGGAGAAACTGTTTATATATAGCTGTACCCTGACAAATTCTGTTGGTATGGATTAGCCTGGTGAGTGGCATGAGCATAGCCAGTTACTTAGATAGAGGGTTTTCAGAAGTTTTTTGAATTGACTAAAGGAGGTGGTAGAAGTTATTTGGTTTGGTAGTGTGTTCTAGGTTTTGGCAATGGTGTTGGCAAAGAGGGACTTACCAGCTTCATTTTTATGTTTGATGACAGTTATAAGGTTCTGGTTACTAGATCTTAAGGCTCTAGTGGGAATGTGGGGCTGAATTAGGTGCTGAAGCGCTCGAGTTATCTCAGGAAGGTAGTACAGTTTGTGCGCTATAGAGAGTTGATTGAGTAGAATATATGATGCAACTCAAGCCAGTTGAGTTACTTAAAGGATAGACAGCGGTGGGACCTATATGAGGCTTCAATAGCAAACATGGCAATCTTGTTGTAGCAAGATTACATTTTATTTAGATCAGTTTGGCAGAGATTGGTCAAGATGGGAGAGGCATAGAGGAGGGTGGATAGAAGATGAGTTCTTGCGATGGTTACTTTGGTGCGTTTTGTTATAAACTGTTTGTTCCTGTAGAGGAGACCAAGTTTTTTATTAACTTTATTAATGGTTTGCGCTATGTGGATGTCGAACCTCAGGTTATTGTCTATTTCTATGCCTAGCAG
This sequence comes from Protopterus annectens, assembly GCF_019279795.1. Lineage (NCBI taxonomy): Eukaryota > Metazoa > Chordata > Ceratodontiformes > Protopteridae > Protopterus > Protopterus annectens. The sequence continues at coordinate 1,265,646,735 of NC_056733.1, read as the reverse complement.
TTTAGTGTGTGTGGTTGGACTGATTTGAATGTTTTCTTTGGAGCTAATGGTGAAATTATTATTTAGGGGTGGAGCTCTGCCAGGGCCGAAAATAATTAGTTTGTTTTTTTTGGGATTAAGAAGAAGTTTGATGTTAGTGAACCAAGTTTCGGCTAGGGTGAAGTTATTTTGGGTAAGGGTTTGCAGTTCTCTAAGGGTAGGGGCAGCACATATGTGGGTAGTGTCATCTGCATATTGTACTATTGAGGCAGTGGAAGAGAATGAAGAGATCAGATATGTAAATAGAGAGAACAGCAATGGGCCAAGGATTGATCCTTCAGGGGGGACAATTAGTTCTGCCATAGGACTGCTTGCTGACGGGCAGATAAGTAACTGTTGAACCATGATATAGAGGAGGGACTTACATTTAGGGTGAATAGGGTATCAAGAAGCAGACTGTGGTTTACCATGTCAAAGGCTTTTGATAGGTCTAAGAATATGGAAGAAACAAATAGACCCTTGTTTCTGTGGTGGTTAACTATGTTGATGAATGATAGTAGTGCTGTTGTGGTGCTATGGAAAGGTCTAAAGCCATGCTGGGATATGGAGAGTAGATTGTTATTCTGGAGGTACTGTATTAGTTGAGTATGAACAACTCGTTCTAATATTTTGGATAAAGTTGATAGGATTGCTATTGGGCGATAGTTGGTGAGCTCTAAGGAGTTGCCTCCTTTGTGCAGTGGAATTATATATGATGTTTTCCTTGAGGTGGGGACTTTGCATTCTGAGAGAGATCTGTTTATGAGAATAGAGACAGGATAGGCTATAGCTTCAGCTAAGATCTAAAGGAAGTCTGCTCGCAGCTTATCAGCTGCTAGAGTGGTTGGTTTAAGTTTACCAAGGAGTTTAAATATTGATTTGGTGGATACAGAGTGGAGGTGAAAACTGTGGCTATTGTTTTGTATATTGGGGTGGGTTGGGGTAGTTATTGGTGTGGGGCTGCTAGTACTATTTTGGGCATTGGCAAGGGTCTGGACTGTTTTGGTAAAGAATTTGTTAAACTGAGTAGGAATGTTTTCAAAGTTATTTGTAAGCACAGGGATTGGAGTCGTGGACTTTCCTGGATGCAGTATACCATTTATTGAGGCCCAGAATATATGTGAGTTGTGAGCATATTTTTCTTGCATGCTTGTGTAGTAGCTGGATTTGTCTAGTTTGATTTGTTTTTTGGCTTTGTTACGGAGCTCTATATAGTTTTGTCTCAAAGTAGTGGTTTTGTTTTACTGATATTGAATCCACGCCTTGTCCCTTTTTTTCATAATAGTTTCAGTATCTTTTCTTAGCCATGGGACATAGTTAGTTTTTATTCTAATGGTTCTAGGGTGTGCATGATGGTTTAAGATTTTTATGAAGGTTTTGTTAAAGTACAAGATGGCATTGTCTAGAGGTAGATGTTTTGGGCGGGGATCCAGTTACAGTTTTTTAGAGTATTGATGAGATCAGTAGCTATAAAGTTTTTTTTGTTTCTAACTACTCTGAAGATAGGTTGGTTGATGGTTTGAGATCTGTTCCTAATTAGGTAGGTTGGATGATGGTCACTTAGGGTATATACACAACCAGATTGCTGTGCAAGAGTGGGGTCAGATACCAGGATCCAGTCTAAGATGGACTGTCGTTTGGAAGTTTTGTCAATTCGAGTGTGGGTGGTTATAGTTTGGGTAAACCTGTGGAGGTTTAAGAAGGCAGAGGGGTTATGGCTGGAGCAGTGAAGCCAGTCAGTATTGAAGTCTCCTAATAGTATGGTTTCATGTGGAAGGGAGTTGGAGGGCCAATTAAGCAGGCTTTCCATTACAGTGATGCTATTGCCTGGTGGTATATAGCCACCTGCAAAAATTATATGTTTGTTGGAACTTATTTTTAATTTGGCAAGGATTAGTTCTACATCTTTGAATTCATGGGTATTGTAATCTAGTTGTTCTAAGGCAAGATGATTTTGGAATAATATTGCAACACCTCCACCCTTTTTCTCTGATCTGTCTCTTCGGATAATGTTGTAACCTGGGGCGGTAATCTCATTATTGTGATGTGGTTTGAGCCATGTTTCAGTTAACACAGCAATATCTGGTTTGTATAGAGCTAGTAGGGCATGAAGGTCATGAATTTTGTTAAGTATACATCTTATATTAATGTTTAAGAAGTGGAAAGCTGAGGTAGGCCTGTGGTGTAGGGGATTCAGCTGATTTAAGTTTGGGCTGATTGATGTTTTGGGTCCTGGATTGGGATGTACATCACCACTGCAAATGAGTTTATGGAGTATGTGTAGATAGAGTTTGGTCAATTTGTGAATTATTTTAGTTTGTCTTTGAGAAGAGAGGGGGTTAGTTTTGCTTTTCAGTTTAATGTGTGAGTAAGAGAAAGGTAGGGGGGAGGTAAGGTCACATGGCAATATGGGGAAGTTTTTTATTTTAGTGATGTTGGCTGTGGAATCAGTTTGTCAAGGGGATGGGGTGTGGTTATGAAGCTGAGTGTGGTAGGAGGACAGGATGGAAAGTAGGAGTAGGTGAAGATTATTAATGGGTAGAATGATGTTTTTAGTACTTGGGTTGGATATGTGTAACCCATGTCATCTAGTTTCAAAAAGAATGTGTTACATGCAAGGGTACAATCTAAGAATGAGCGAGATTGGTGTTGTATTAAAGGTGCAGTATTAGGTGTATGTGGGAGTTTGTTGTTAAGAGGGGTAAGATATTTGAAGTGATAGGTGGATGAGAGTGTAAGACTTGCTAATGGGAGTTATCTGTAGCTACAAATTGAAGTGATGTTAGGGACTTAGGAGCTATATAAGCATCAGGTAATGCTGGGTATACAGCTACAGAAAAGTGATGGAGGGTATGGCCAGTGCAAGAGCTATCGTTTTATGTGTTAGGGAGCTGCAGTATGGCCAATATGTATTGGTCAGGTAATTGGTATCCTCTAGTTAAGAGAGGGTAGCAGAGACAGTGAGTTAGTAAATAAGGGGGGGATACTTGCTACTTTATCTGTACTGATGTTCTTGACTATGGATAGGATGAATGGGAATTATATATTGTCAGTTTATTTGTACTACATACAGATATGTGTATTTACTGAAGTTAAAAATATCACAGAGCTGCGATCTTTCCTGGGATTCTGCAGTTATTATAGAATGTTTGTGGAAGGATTTTCAAAGATAGCAAAACCCCTCAATCATTTGCTCTGAAATGATGAGAAAGCAGATGCAACAGATGAAGATATCCTTGTGAAAAAGCGTAAGGGACCGAGAGGTTCTAAAGAACTCATTGAGAGTCATTGGGCTCCTGACTGCAAAGAGTCTGAACAGTTTAAGTATTGCCTCACACATGCCCTTGTGCTGGCATATGCTGACTCAACAAAGCCATACACTTTACATGTGGATGCTAGCAGGGAAAAAGTAGGAGGAGTCCTTTACCAGGCCAGGTTTCTATTAAAGCAACTATGTCTGGGGAGTAGTGTGCTATTGTAGCCTGGAGTTCAGGTATTTTATTTTTGATACTTCTAATATTAATATTTAGCATTAAAAGATGGTTGGTTTTGCTGCTGTTGTTGATTTGCCCAGGGATGAAGATAGTGGGGGTGTTATGTTCTGACATTTTTGTTGGAGCTGTTTGTGTTGGACCGGATGGATTTGCGCCTGGGTTGGGGTGGATATCTCCACTTATGGTGAGCCTGGTGTCAAAACAGTGATACAGATGCTGGAGTTTGGTGAGGAGTGTGATAAAGTATTGTGTTTTTTTGGAGTAGGAATGAGAGCATATGTGTTTAGTTCTGAATTGGTCCGTTATGTAGTTCTTGAACAATTGTGGGCAGATGTTATTATAATGTGTGGTGTCTGTATATGAGCGTGCATAATGTAGTGTTATGCTACTAAGTTTAGGGATATTGCTAGAGTGATAATTTGTGGTGTTATAAGGAATTATGAGAAGACAGACTAGACTTAGTTGTGTGATAGTCGTGATTATAAAGTTTAAGGTGGTACTAGGTGGGGGTCCGAATAGGAATTATAGGGTTGCACTATATGTGGATGGGTAAGTAGTGTGGGTGATGTAAAAAATGCCTAATGGGAATGACAGTGATTGGGAGTATTTTGTGTGGAGCAAGTTGGTGTGGTATAATGTGATCTGACTTGAGGAGCTATGATTGGTGGAGGTGATGTGAGGATGAGCTGTGGGTGTGGCTGTGATTACTATAAATGCAGAGCCCACCAAGACAAGAGTAAAAAGTAAGTATTACTTTACAAATCTGAACACTTTAAACACATTCCTGAGGTCTAGTGGCTTACCAGCAAGCAGAATGCAATTGCTAAAGAGCACTTGTGTCCTGGTGGGAGACTAGAAATTTAAAGATGGCTCCATGCTCAGCAGGATTCTAATACATACTTAGTATTGGGGGAGGGAGATAGCACAAGGGGTGTAAACCAGGTGGAATGCAAAGAAACCAGAGAGGCAATCAGTGGAAAACTATCAGTGAAAGCCTCAGAGGGGGTAAGTAAGAATTCAAACTACCTGTAAAGTAAAGGAGAGAAGAGACAGCAAATGTTATTAAGGTTGGGAGTGTGTCTTCACATTTGACTTGCTGATTAGTAACCAGTTTGTGCACAGATTAGAGTAGGGAGATACATTAGCAATGAAAGGGAATGTATAGAGATGCAAATAAACAGGTGGGTCTCCAAGTGATACAAACTAAGGCAGAAAGCACTGAGAGGGCTGCTTGATGGTTAATTAAGTCACAGGGATCTGAATTAAATTTATACTGTCTATTGGACAGTTAGGATTACTGCACTAGCTGGGGGTGGGGGAGGACACAAGGCTACAACAGTCAGTTTTATTAGCAAGCTGAGAACTACTAAGAAATACATCTTCACTCTCATAAAACATACAAGTAGAATGCCTGGGTGGACTGACACTGATCTTGAGGCTCAAAATGTATATCCTTGTTTAGTTTTGCAGTACTAATTCCTTCTTATACTATATGGGTGGAGTGGTAGCCGCAGACTGCAGATTTGCTTGAGTGTGCTCTGAAGAGGGAGAAAGAGAGAAAAAAAAGAGAGGATGAAGCTAGTAGAAGGAGACAAAGATAGGCTAAAGGAGGTAATGAGGAGATAGGAGGGGGTAAAAGATACAAATCTGAGGATAGTGTGGATAAAGCAGGAGAATGGATGCTACTGCTACAGTTGGAGAGTGCTTCAACAGTTACCACATCACAGTGCCATAACTTAGTTTGAAAACAGGTTAATTAATCATGCACAATACATTTGTCAGCCAATTAGCCTGTGCTTACAAGAATAAGGAAAATGAACAATTAGCACAGCTGAATCAGTAGCAGAGACAACTGTAGTGCTAAATCAGTAAGTACTGTTTCTAACTCCAACACTAAGTCAATTAGATTTGCATTACAGTTATAACAGCAGTATTAGTGCATCATAGTAGCAGAGAGACAACATAGCTGCAGTGGTAATGTCAGTAAAACACAATTGCTGAATGGCAGAATCAACCAGTTAAATAAACAAATAAGCAGACCAGTAGTCAAGAATCAGGGAAATGAATACTAGTTGTATAGATCCAAATACAGCAAAAAGTAAGTATTACTTTACAAATCTGAACACTTTAAACACATTCCTGAGGTCTAGTGGCTTACCAGCAAGCAGAATGCAATTGCTGAAGAGCACTTGTGTCCTTTTGGGAGACTAGAAATTTAAAGATGGCTCCATGCTCAGCGGGATTCTAATATAGACTTAGTATTGGGGGAGGGAGAGAGCACAAGGGGTGTAAACCAAGTGGAATGCAAAGAAACCAGAGAGGTAATCAGTGGAAAACTATCAGTGAAGGCCACAGAGGGGGTAAGTAAGAATTCAAAATACCTGTAAAGTGAAGGAGAGAAGAGACAGCAAACTTTATTAAGGTTGGGAGAGTGTCTTCACATTGACTTGCTGATTAGTAGCCAGGTTGTGCACAGATTAGAGTAGGGAGATACATTAGTAATGAAGGGAAATGTATACAGTTTGTGCACAGATAAGAGTAGGGAGCTACATTAGCAATGAAGGGGAATGTATAGAGATGCAAATAAACAGGTGGGTCTCCAAGTGATACAAACTAAGGCAGAAAGCACTGAGAGGGCTGCTTGATGGTTAATTAAGTCACAGGGATCTGAATTAAATGTATACTGTCTATTGGACAGTTAGGATTACTGCAGTAGCTGGGGGTGGGGGGGGCACAAGGCTACAACAGTCAGTTTTATTAGCACGCTGAGAACTACTAAGAAATACTGCTAATGTAATAGCTTCACTCTCATAAAAAATACAAGTAGAATGCCTGGGTGGACTGAACCTGCTCTTGATGCTCAAAATGTATATCCTTGTTTAGTTTTGCAGTACTGATTCCTTTGTATACTGTATGGGTGGAGTGGTAACCGCAGACTGCAGATTTGCTTGAGTGTGCTCAGTAAGCAGAATGCAATTGCTGAAGAGCACTTGTGTCCTGGTGGGAGACTAGAAATTTAAAAGGATAGCATATCTCCAGCCTTTGACTCTACCTTCCTTAACCTACTAATACTCTCTTCTTGCTCACTCCTCTCTACCTTTAAATTAATCTCTCCTTAATACTCCATTCATCATTTCCATCTTATTTCTCACCCTTCTCCCTAGTAAATTATCTCTTCCCCACACACATTTATCTAGCTCTCTTTCATCCTTCTACTATCATTCTCATTTCAAACAATACCCCCTCTACCTCACGTCAGTCCTGCGTATGTACCTCTCTTTACTTACCTCCTATCATACACACCTTAATTTTTCACATTCATCCCCAACCTACACTTCTCCTATACTCCACAAGGAACCCTCCCTGCCCTTCCTTATTTGCCCCTCTCTCTTTAACTCTTCCTCCACACATCTCATCAAAATAAAACTTTTCTCTGTCTCTATCCATCATTCAAATCTAAATACAAGCCCACTGGCTTTAACCTTTATGCAAATCAACCTTCCCCTTTTTCTAACAATTTACTATCATCCAGTGACATCCACCCCAACCCAAGCCCATCTAGCCCAATCACAACAAATACCTGTCTCACTAAACATCTCTCTATCTTTGCTATTAACAAAGTCTGCCTAATAAAGTTACAGAACTACACTCCTGGATCAGCCACCAATCACCACACATCCTGGCACTATCTGAAACTTGGCTAAAACCACATATTTCTAACACCGAAATTCTACCTCCCCACTACAACATCTATCGACAAGATAGAACCACCAAAAAAGGTGGAGGTGTCACAGTTATGTATTCTGAACACCTTAACCTATCCCCCCTGCCAATATCTTTGCCTAATTTTCAACCAGCTGAACTACTACTTCTAAACTGTCACCTCAACCCCATAAGAAATTCTTCATTGCCTCTATCTCTATCCCACCTGGAAACAACATTCTCATCCTCAAATCTGTTCTAGCATGGCTTTCTATTAACATCCCTTATGAGGCCTTACTACTAGGTGACATAAATATCTACTGGCAAAAACTACCCTCTACCTCTTCCTCCCTTCAAATCAACCTACATAGCTTCCATCAACTTATTACAATTCCTACCCGCTTCAATAACAACAACAATACCTAAGATACCACCTTATACTGGATTCTTACCTCTGACCCCACCCCATATCATGACCCAAGAGCCCTGCTCAAATCCCTAAATGACCATCTCCCTATCCAAGTCCAACATTACTCTTCCCAAATATTTAAATTCCATCATTTTAGAGAGCGTCACAAGCTTTCTTCTTTCAATCCTGAAACCTTCAGTAACAGGCTCACTTCCATAAAATTGGGCTTCCTTAAGTACCTCCCTCTTAATGAAGCCATTCTATACTTTAATTGCATTTTTCTTGATACACTTGCCTCTTTAGCTCATCTTAGAAATGTGAAAATCAAAGCCAACTACTAACCTTGGCTCACCAAAAACACCCTATCTCCCATGAAATAAAGAGACAAAAACTGAAAAAAATGGCTAAAAACGAAATCAGCAACATTCCTACAAAAACATAAAGAACTAAGAAATCTAGCAAAAACAGCAATTAATAAAGACAAGAAAACTTACTTTTATAATCCCCAGTTCTCCCAAAAGTCTAACCCCCCCAAAAAAATTCCGGCATACCATCAATAAAATCTTATATTTAGGTCAACCTACCAACCCCTACCCTAATAATTCTCCCTTACTTAATATCCACTTCATCGAATTTATTCAAAAACTTACCCAACCCTCCCAAAGCCATAACCACCCTCACACCTCTCACTACGCATGCAACACAACCACTTTCTCTCTTAACCCCGTCTACACAGCTTACATCAAGTCACTTCTACTAAAACTGAAACCTTGTTCTCCCCCTACTGATAACCTCCCTCCCCTCTTTCTTAAATTCTCTACTCATTCCATAGCCTATCCTTTTTTTATCCTAATAAATAGATCTATCCAAGAATCTACTGTCCCCGACATCTGGAAATCTTTCTACACCATTCCACTTCACAAAGGGGATAGCTCCACTGAGCCCTTTAAATACAGGCCCATTGCCATCCCATCTCCTGTATCCAAAATCTTCAAAAAACATATTCACAATCAGCTTTTAACTCACCTTATTAATGAAAATCTTCTGAACCCCACTCAACATGGCTTTCGGCCACACCACAGCACCTCCACTGCCCACCTATCCTTCACTCACACTGTTGCTGAAACCAGGGGCAAAAACCTCCTTGTGTCTTGCCTCTTTCTCACCCTCTTTAAAGCTTTCGCTACTGTCTCCCATTCCAAGCTACTTACTAAACTTAGTGACTTTAATCTCTTCCTCCTCTACTATTCACTGGTTCTCAAGCTATCAAATAGGCTCCAGTCTGTCAGATGTCAATCTGCTTGCTCCCCTTTCCTACCTATCCAAACTGGTGTTCCACAAGGCTCAATCCTTGGCCCCCACCTATTCAACATCTTCACCAATCATCTTTACTCCTTCCTCATACAGTACAAAGATGATTCTACTCTTATCTCCAAACTATGGCTACTTCCACTAGATGAAGCAGTCTCATACTTTAACTCTACATTTCTTGCTGTCCTGGATAACCATGCTCCCCCACATACTATCAGAACCAATAACAAAGTAGCTCTATGGCTGTCCAATAATACAAGACAAAAAATTATTAGCAGAAACAAAGCGTGGACCTCCTGGAGAACCACTAAATCCCCAAAAGACCACCTTATATATAAACAGCTGAGAAATGATACAAAGAAGTCTATTATGCTAGACAAAAAGAATTACTACTGTAATCTGCAACATAAGCACCAAAATCGACCACAAAAATTCTGGTCAGGCATAAACAAACTTTTCCACCCAGGCCAATCAACTACCTCTACCCCCTTAACTACCCTCAAACAACCTCCTAAAATTGTTGCTAACACCTTTAATACTTTCTCTACAGAAACCGTGCAATCCCTAGCCAGTAAGCTATCTCCTTATACCCCAAGTACCAACAACCCCACACCTGATAATAAGACCCCCTTTAAGCTTGATCCAGTACCAACATCTTTTATTAAGTCTCTACTTAAAAAAACTGAAACCCACCACCCTTTCAGCAGACCTACTACCTGCAGAATATCTCCAAAAAGCCGCTAATGAAATAGCATACCCCATATCAATTTTAATCAATAGAACTATCCACGAAGCCTATATCCCCCACATCTGAAAAATCTCCCACATTGTTCCTATTCATAAAGGGGGGGAATCCACTGAACTTTCAAATTATAGACCTATAGCCATTCTGTCTACCTTGGCTAAAATAATGAAAAAATGTATCCACAAGCAATTTCTTGCCTATCTGAATCAAAACACTCTCCTAGCCCCCTCCTAGCATGGATTTAGACCTTGCCAGAATACAACCTCAGCCCTTCTCTCCTTCTCCCATACAATAAATCAAAACCATAATGACAACAAGCTCTCCTCAGCCCTCTTCCTTGACCTATCCAAGGCATTTGACATGGTAAATCACCAGCTACTCTTAAACACATAAAAATCACCCTCCATAGACAACCTAGCAATTACCTGGTTTCATTTTTACCTAAGTGACAGACAACAAGCTGTAGTATGGAAGAATAACCTTTCGTCCCTTTTACCAGTCACCCTTGGAGTCCCACAGGGATCTATATTAAGTCCCCTCCTATTCTCCATATTTTTCATTAATGACCTGTAAAAAATCATCCCTGATGCAACTTGTATTCAGTATACAGATGACTCAACCCTAATCTGCTCTGCCACCTCCCCCACAGATTTACAATCCTTGTCCTAAATCACTTTCAACAAAGTAGAGAACTGGCTCACTGGTCATCAACTACTATTAAACCCAAATAAAACCAAACTATTACTCTTCTCCCCCACTCACAAGGTCCCCTCACCACCTCTCACCATAATATCTAACAATGGTACCATAATTTCCCCAGTTCCTAGTACTAAACTACTGGGAGTGATCATCGACAACAACCTCAAGTTTGATGCTCACATAGACAACACTATTAAAACAGTTAATAAAAAATGAGGCTCTTTATACAGGATTAAACCATTCCTAACCCCATCTGCTAGAACTGTTATTGCCGGTACACATCTGCTATCAACACTTCTTTATGCCTCACCCATCTTCATAAACCTAAGTAAAACAAACCTCAATAAATTTACTAGGTGCTGCAATAACATTGCCAGATTTGCCACAGGATCAGGTTATAGAACCCATCACTGCCTTAACCTTCAATCGTTAGACTGGCTTGAACTGCCCTATCAACTGCAATATAACCAACTAATAGTTGTTCACAAAATCCTCTACCAACCAGACAGACACCTATACTGAAAAATATTATTACCCCCCACAGTAATCTAAAATCCCTTCACTCTTCCAAAAATTTGCTAGTGCAAACTGTTAAAACCAACACTTCAGCTGGTGAATCACTATTCTCCAACTCTGCTGGGAAAAACTGGAACCTACTTCCTGCTGAACTCACCACTGACCCCTCCTTATCCCAATTCAAAACATCCCTTAGGAAATACCTAAAAATGCAGTGGATTTGTCCCTGTACAAACCCTGACTACACTCAAAAATAATTCATAAATGCAAAGCTATGGAAAGGATCATCATGGACCTCATAAATAAAGATATTGGGGACCTACAGACACTGGATCCTACCCATTTCGGCTTTGTTAAGAGCAGATCCTGCCTCTTAAACCTGGTTGATTTCTTTGAAACAGTCACCAAGGCCATTGACGAGGTGAAGGTGGTCCACACAGCCTACCTGGACCTCGCAAAAGCCTTCAATACAATACCCCACTCGGGCATTATAGATAAGCTCACCAGCTTAAATATAAACCCCTATGTCACTAGATGGATTGCAAACTGGCTCAAGGACAGAACCCACATGGTTAGAATTGCTGGAGCCATGTCAGACTCCAAACCAGTTACAAGTGGTGTCCCACAAGGCTCAGTCCTGGGACCTCTCTTGTTCGGTATATATTTCTCGGAGGTACAGGCCAACACGGAAGGACTGTGGCTGGCCAAGTTCACAGATGACTGCAAACTGGGCGCCATAATCGACTCTCCAGTCGACACAAGCATCCTCCAAAAGGGCCTCATAGAAACAGACAACTGGTGCCAGAGCCATGGCCTCAAGCTAAATGCCAAAAAGTGTATAGTCATCCCCTTTGGCAAAACAAAGTGCCCACAAATTACCACATAGGTGGTAATCCATTAAGTACAGAAGAAGTAATTAGGGACCTGGGGACCCAAGTTGATAGCAATCTCTCATTTGACAACCATGTGGCCAAAGTGGTTAGAAAAACATTTTATATAGCCCACCTAATCATGAAGGGATTCACATCTAGATCAGGGGAGGTTATCGTGCCTCTTTACTCATCCCTCATCAGGCCCATAATTGAGTACAATGCCCCTTTTGGGATGTACCTTACCAGACACCTGCAGCAACTGGAAAGACCCCAAAAGTACCTCACCAAGAGGATCAAAGGACTCAAACAGATGCCATATGCTGCCCGGTTAAAGAAACTCCAGCTCTACTCAGTGGCATACCGCCTGTTCAGAGGCGATCTGTGCCTGATGTATAAAGCCATGTCCAACCCCGAATTAATGGACATGCCGCACCTCAGAAAATCCAAATCCCATCGAGCTATGCGCTCAAGAGACTTGAACCTCAGCACTGAAATAAATAGGACATGCTGGAGGGACAGATTCATAACCCAGAGGCTCCCTTCACTCTGGAATAAAATCCCAGTCCAGGTTAGGCAGAGTCCCTCATTGACTGTCTTCAAGAGGAATCTTGATGAGTGGATGGGAGATCGTAGGTTTACCCCGGGTATCACTTCTGTGTCACTCTTAGACAGAGGCACAGTATACTAACCTCGAAAAATGGCATAGCAAAATAAATTTAAAATGGGTGGCAAAAGCCAAACACATTCTGGCTAGGCTTATAAATGCCCTAGGGCAGATAGCCTAGTATGTACCTATGAACCTATGAGAACCTCACTAAAAGAATAAAACTCTGACTCTCTAACTATTTAAAATTCTGTGTATCACCCATCTACTGGAAAGATTTAAAGTTAACACTACACCATGTATGATAACCACCTTAATATATGTGTTTTCCTTTTTCAGACAAAATCTTTAACTATTTCTTTCTCAGCTATTTGCTTCCAATCTTTGCTGTGTACATGTAAGAAAAATATGTTACCTGTGTGTACATATTGTTAAACAAATCTCAGTTTTGTGATAACTCACTGTAATAATTTCACTGTATTTACATTTGCTTGTACATTTGGAGATTTTTTCCCAGGGCCTCCGCTGAAAATGGACCTGTATCCAGTCGGACTTTCCTGGTTAACAAATGTAAAATAAAATAAAATAAATAAATTATACTTGCAACATTTCTAAACTTCTGTCACCCAAAACTCCTTCTCATCTGTGGAAAAATGGCTTACAGAGCATCAACTTATACTCAACCCCCCAAAAAACTAAGCTCCTTCTATTTCTCCCCAAATCTCTCCACCACCTTAAATCCACCTTTACTATTTCTTCGCTAGATAACACTTTCATCAAAGGTGAGCCTCACATTAAGTTACTGGGTACAATAATCGATGACCAACTGAAATCCGACATCCATAGCCAACACTGTATCAAAAAAACTGTGTAACAAAAACAAAGATTGGCAATACGAAAAGAAAGAGGATTCAGACACCAAACTAGTGCTTTTGTTCCTTGTTTAATAAAACAGAACTTCATCAGACGAGACCATCAACATCGTGTTTTTTGCAATTACAAAAGTTATAGTTTGTTAAATATATTTTTATCTACAAAAACTTTTTTATTTTATGCCTTTAATTAGTTGTATGCTGTTAATGGTGTCTTTAAATCTTGTGCAATGTTTACTGGTCCATGTGACTACATAATGTTCTTATTTAAATATTTTGTAGTGTGGTTAGGTTCATTTCTGACGAAGTTCTGTTTTATTAAACAAGGAATGAAAGCGTTAGTTTGGTGTCTGAATCCTCTTTCTTTTCATATTGCCACTCTTTGTTTTTGTTACACACTTGGTTTGTGGTGTGTCATTGGTTGTATTTACTATGTTGTGGCTGGTTTGGCGATGGCAGGAGGGGAGTCCACACAGGACACATTGTTAAACCTAACTTCTCACTCTGTTCCAGAACATTTCACAGCGTTCAGTGAATAGATTACATCTATCATCACTGGGGCTATTTGTGAAGGCTTCTCTAATCACCATGGCAACAGGAGCAGCTATGTAGGAAGACGTGATTATGTCAATAACGCAAACAATGTTCTTTTGAATCTTACTCAGGTTTCCCTGGTTGATGCAGTCAATAATGGAGCTAATAATGAAGGTTTGCCAGTTTGGAACAACGTTTGTGATAACAACGACATGGTGAATAACATCTTTAATGAAGCCAACAATCCTTTTCATTCAGTAGTGGGAAATTCAACCATTTCACAAGTAAGTGCACAAGGAGTTGACTGTCAAGTACATGATTATACCAGTTGCAAAAATAACACTTTTCATCTTGAGAGGCTGTCTACTAAAACAGTATCAATGCAACTAGAAATATTTTATTTGGAAGAATGTATCAACTTATGTTGTATTCCACAAGGACTTAGGATATAAAAAATTCCAAATGATGTCAAACACAGAGATGCTTTGAACAAATAACTTGTTGAGCTTTTTAACAACACTGGACTCTCCCTTATGAGAGTGTTGGTTGAGCACTACAAATTAGAACTGGTTAAACTTAGAAGTGAGATGGTAGAGTTGGATGCTAAGATTAGAACATCTGACTGTTTTCTATCTTTTTCGACATTATATTTTGGCATTTCAGCCAACGTTGATAGGCATAGAGCATCAGTCACCACTAGGAAGCAAGGCAAACTAAAAAGAGACCTCACTGCTTCTGCTGTTAATTCTGTCTATCCTGCAAAGGTTTTCAATGGAGGCACAGAGGGACTGACTAAAGAACAATCTAACAAGTCATTTTCAAGTACTTTGTCTGCAGTCACTCAAGTAGGTCAGTCAACCATGGTTGGTACTGGGCATGACAACACAGTAACTAATGATTTGGACAATGTGGTTTCTTCCACATCCTCTGTTCCTCCCATTTTAATAACGAACAAATCTGGTCCTTTTCTGGTGGACAGTTCAGGCAACAAAAGGATTCCAAAGTGGTCCAACAATGTTCAGACCAAGAACCAAGAGAGGGGGAAGGGTCGAAAGAGGAACTAGAATTTCAGATAGACATTCTTAATTTGAGCAGTGACACTCTTTGTGATGATACTGTCTCAGTATTAAAACGTGGTTTCTCTTGCATCCCTTCAGATTCTGTTAACATGCCCCAATTAGTTGTAGATTTAAAGTTATATTTGAGAAAAGTAAATCTTAAATATATCTTTGACAGGGTACCTGGAGTTGAAAGAATGGAGTCTGGTTTGAGAAAAAGAAGTACTTACAATCCAGTGTTAAACTCTACATTACAGGTGTTCAGTGCTTTGTGTGAAATCAGTTTAGAAATTTAGATGGTGGCTGTAATTACAAACAGAATATTTCTTGTAAAGAAATATCAGCTTTGGAGAAATTAACTTCCAACAGGGAGCTGCATGTTATGAAAGCAGACAAAGGGGGTTCAATTGTTTCCATGAGATCTGGTGAGTATAGTAAAGCCATTTTTTGTATGTTGAGTGAAGAAACATGCTACAGAACAGTTACATCAGATTACATTATAGAAAGTGTTTTGAGACTTGATACAACTTGGTTTGATTTATTTAGTCAAGGGAATTTAGATTATTCTGTTTACAGCTTCTTACAGGTTGATTACCCAAAATTGGTTACACTATTTGGCATCCCAAAGGTGCACAAATATAAGGTACATCCTCCTTTCAGCCAATAGTGTCTGCCAGTTTCTCTAAAACTGAACCTATTTTGATTTGGTTAGATGAAATTTTGAACCCTTTGGTACAGAAATCCAAATTCTATTTGCGTGATTCATGGCACTTGTTGGAGTTATTAAGTCAGGTGAATTTTGATAATTTTCCCTTTCATTTTCATCTCTCAATGTCACTTCTTTGTACACTAGTATAGATTAAGAGACAAGTTTGGAGTATCTAAGAGAGTATATGAGTCACTATACAAGTTTAAACAATGATACCATCAACACTATTTGTGTTTCAATGGAAGTAGTGTTAGCAAACAATTTTTTTCAAATTTGAGAATGCTGTGTTTCAGCAGGTGTCAGGTGTAGCAATGGGTTCCCGTGTGGCACCTTCCTTTGCCAATTTAGTTATGGCTATGTGGCAGAAAATATAGTTTTCTACAGGCATTATATAAATTATTTGATTTTTCTTTAGAGAGGAGATTATGACACATTCTTTTTCTTTGTAAATTATTGGAATAACACCACTAACTTTCTTAGATTTACTGTTGGTCAATTTGGGGATTGGATTGAATTGTTGGATGCACATTTAATTGTTGATTTAGTCAACCATTGTTTTGTAAGTAGTATTTACAGAAAATCTACTTTTGTCAACCAATATTTACATAAAGATAGTTTGCACTCTGGCCATATGAAAAGAGGGGTAGTAAAGGGTCAGCTTATTTGACTTAGCCGGTTAACTAGTGATGATGGTGTCTTTTTGACAGAAAATGGCAAGCTTTACAATTTTTTTTTGTTCAGAGAGGATATGATTTTATCTGGCTCAACCAGATTGTTAGTGAAGTGAAAGGGTTGAGGGATAATACTGCTCATCTCATTTTGAAATTTGGGCGTCTAAATGACGAGACTACAACACGTTTCAGAGAACGAGAGTAGTGTTTCTGTTACAGCATTTCCTATCCCGATTAGTAATGAAATGGGGTTCATTAGCTCTATTATTTTGGACAATTGGAAAGTCCTTTTAGGGAATCCAGATTTAGCAAAGGTAGTAGGTAATAGACCTTTGTTCACCTACAAAAGAATTGTTAATATCAAAACCATTTTAGAAAGGGGCAAGGGTACTGTTCTGCACCAAATGTCTTGTAATTTAGGTATTTATTCATGTGGTCATTGCCGGCAGTGTAGATTTGTTATGTGTACCTCTACAGTTGAGTTTAAACACATCAACAAAATCATTTGGGCCAAGGACCATTACACTTGTAATACTACAAATGTTGTTTATTCAGCTTTTTGTAATTCATGTGACAATTTTTATGTTGGCAAGACTATTAGAGCCTTAAATAAAAGGCTCTATGAACATGTTCTTGCCATCAAGAAAAGGGATTTATCCAATGCACTTGCTAGACATTCCACTGTGTGCCTAAATTTTAAAAACATTTCCTTTTTTGTTTTAGGAAAAGTGAATGCAGACACATTTTGTGGGGCTTATAAAACCTTATTAGAATGCTGAGAGAGTTTGTGGCAAATTATGTTGGTGGCTAATCAGTTTCTTGGTCTTAACGAGACCATCAACATCAAGTGTTTTTTGCAATTACAAAGGTTATAGTTTGTTAAATATATTTTTTATCTACAAAAAACTTTTTATTTTATGCCTTTAATTAGTTGCATGCTATTAATGGTGTCTTTAAATCTTATGCAATGTTTACTGGATGTTTGACATCATGTGACTACATGATGTTCTTATTTAAATGTTTTGTAGTGTGGTTAGGTTCATTTCTGATGAAGTTCTGTTTTATTAAACAAGGAACGAAAGCGCTAGTTTGGTGTCCAAATCCTCTTTCTTTTCGTATTGCCAACCTTTGTTTTTGTTACAAAGTTGGTTTTTGGTGTGTCATTGGTTGTATTTACAGTATCAAAAAAAACTAACATGAAGCTAGGTCTTCTGTACAGGAATAAGAAATTTGGACCTTGTGGGTCCTATCTGTGAGCCAGTTGGCCACCCATCTGATGAGATAGGGATTAACAACAAAAGTTATGTTAGCTTTTCGATAATGCCTGAGTGGGGGGTTGTGTCAAAGGCTTTGGCCAGGTCAAGATAAGCTGTATGTACTGACTTTCCCTCATCCAGGTTTTAAGAGTTTTCCTTGTGGTATGCAGGTAATCATGAGAAAAGCATTATAATTGTCAAGATGCACTTTAATTACCCTTTACAGATGTTGATTAGACACAGCAAGCTAGCCAAAGGAAGTTGACTGAAAAGCACTTGAAGTTGTGTTGGAAAATGAGTAGGAAGATCAACTGAAACTGATTAAAAAGGCATGTGTCCAGCAACTGTCTTTCACTGTCAATAGAGGGGTTTATATGTTTTCTTGATTGTAATTAGTGATGAGTAACTGATCTTTAGTGTTCCGGTTCTGATGATAAGAACGTGAAATGTTTGAATGCCATTTTTAAATTATGGCAATAAAAAATGATGTTCAGAATAAGTTTCTGAATTTTCACTGTCTGAAAATGTAAGGCAAATTTTTGTCTTTTCATGGGACTAGTGTTATGGGTTTAAATTATTTAAGCATTTGTACTGAACTATTTTGATGTGTTGGATAAGGATGGTAAAGTACAAACACTGAAAAAAAACACACTTTATGCATCGCCGCTTAGCTAGAGTTAAACTATTCCCGGCGCCATAACTTCTGCTCTTCAAATTTTCCCTTAGAACTAGCCAGTTTTAGCACTCAACTCTGTTTCTTTGAGCTCAGCACTTGTTCAGGACTCATTGTAAGCACTAAATAAGCTACAAATTACTACAGCACTCAACTTTCTTCACTTGTCTAGAGGAAAACAGTTTTTAGCACTTAATAAATAAGCACCTATCCAGGCATGTCTAAGGGTCAGCTCCCGGTGTTTTCTCCTGTCTACCTTTTGAATCTGGGCATCTTGGAGCAATGCAGCAGTTGCCTCATGTACACAGACAACCCTCTCTTCCTACCATCCAACACTACAACCTGTGAGAGATGCACTTATATAGCCAAACTGGAAGCAAAGCTCTCTTCACTCAAGACTAGACAAGACAGTCAAGAGGAGAAGGTAAACACTTGCACCACACCACATTCATCACATAGTCCCTCAAAACCTACACCACCAAAGCACATACATAGAAACACAAAGCACACACCTACATTCGTGGAGGCTCTCAATAAAAACCTGCCCAAGCAACAGGGACCTCCAAAGCAGAAACACAAGCAAACTCCACCCCCCAACACAACCCAAATGACACATAGCCCATAATCTCAGTGTGCCACTCAACCACAGCCCATAAGGCATAACAACGTACCCAACACTCTAGTCATAGGTGACTCTAAAGTCAGCCACACTGATGTTCCACTCACTAGACTGAACAAGGAGAAAGTTACTGTCAGCTGCCTGTCACGTGCCAGGATCCACCACATAATGCATGCACTCAGTGCACTCTACAACAAGTACAAATATGACTCTGTCATTGTCCATGTTGGTTTGAATGACCTGAGACATACCTCCCTGGACTACAAGAAAAGAGACACAGAGGAGCTCTCAGATCTTGTAACCCATGCAGGTATGACCCTAGCCCTGAGTAGTATCCTGCAATCACCAAGAATGATACCACAGTACAAGGACAAAATGATTGACTTCAACAATTGGCTAAGCTTCTGGTGTCATTCTAAGGGGATCCAGTATCTGTCTGCCTGGGATGACATGATCGACAGACCACGACGCTTTGTCAGAGATGGCCTGTACCTGTCACCCTTGGGATTCCGGATACTGACTAAGGCTCTTGCCACCCCTATAGTGCCTTTTTTAGGCAAGGTTCAAATGACAAATTCACCACCGTAACAGGTACAAGCAAGCAAAATCTGAGGGTATTGCTCAATACTCAATGCTAGAAGTCTAAACCTCAAAATGCACTCACTCGAGGCACTCCTTAAAATGGAGAACATCGACAACTGTGCAGTGACAGAGACCTGGTTCAGGGCTCCAGACAGCACCCCTGCATTACCGGGCTATAATTCATACTACACCTTTCAGCCACCTAACCTGAACCAAAACACTAAAGGTGGAGGCGTGTCCATATTCATTAAGGATATCCACACCTCCAGGCTAGTTGCTTAGCATAATGCATCCAAGATTATCCAAGTGCAACTAACTCTGGGCAAGACCGCAATCCAAATTGTAGCTTGCTACAGATCCCCTACCATGCCCCAGGACTCCCACTCCTCATTTCTTGATACACTGGAAAATATTAGGGTACAACCCAACACCCTAATAATGGGTAATTTCAACTACTCCACCGTTAACTGGGAAAACTACTCATGTACCAACTCTTTTGCTCAACGTTTTCTGGAATTCATAAATTCCAATGCCTTGGATCAAATTATCCACACCCCCATCAGGGGCCTCAATATCCTAGACCTGGCCATTACCAACATGGGCGACCGGAGTTCCACACCAGAGGTCATCTCCTCGTTGGTCAGATCCAACCACAAGCTAATCACCCTAGACATTCACATCATCCCCCCACCCCTCATTAAGGAAACCACCCTAAAAAATTTCTCCAAAGCCAACTTCACACTTCTTAAGACAGAAGTGGCAAACTTCACGACACCCATGCAGATGGACAATAGGGGTTCGACTAATGCACTTTATAAGCACTTACACGAGTGCATGGATTGTGCTATCCCTAACAGAACCAAGATGCTATTCTCCAAAAAAGGAACCAAATCTGGTGGTCCCCTGCCATAAACAAACTCTACAACAGAAGAAAGAAACTGTTGCAAAAAAGAGTAAAATACCATGACTGGAGGAACTCCCTGGTCAGCCTCAGTAAGAAGCTGAGATCTCTCATAAAATCCTCCAAAGATAGTTATGAAAACAAAATCGCCACTGATTCTAAAGACAACCTCATTGCATTCTATAGCTATGTCAAGAATCTCAATGGCAACACTCAGATCTGCTCTGAGTTACAACACAATGGCACTAAATATACAGAACCAACTGATATTGCCAATATCCTGGCAGATAGGTTTAGTGCTAACTTTACCTCCCTCTCACACCCTAAAGGGCTCATCTCTATACCAGAAGAATGCAAAGTTCCTGTAATCATGGCTGCACAGGTAAAAAAACACACTCTCCAAAGCCAAGAACACAGCATCCATGGGACCTGACAACATCCCAGGCTGTGTTCTACACAAACTACTGAACGAACAGGCACCCCACCTAAATACCATTTTCAATCATAGCCTCACCTCAGGCTTTGTGCCCAGTGACGGTTATCCCACTCCACAAAGGGGGAGCCACCACGACCCCTGGAACTACCAACCCATTAGCCTGACGAGCCTGGTCTGCAAGGCCATGGAAACTATCATCATGGAACTTATAAACAAAGACATTGGTAATCTCCAAACTCTGGACCCCACCCAGTGTGGGTTTGTAAAAGGCAGATCATGTCTCCTAAACCTGCTAGACTTTTTTGAAGCACTCACCAAAGCCGTAGATAAGGGTAAGGTGGTTCACACAGCCTATCTAGATCTCGCCAAGGCTTTAGACACCATCCCCCACTCTGGAATTATAGATAAACTCACTAAACTAGGTATAAATCCCCATGTCACAAGATGAGTTGCCAACTGGCTCACTGACAGAACCCACAGTGTAAAAGTAGCAGACTCCAAATCTGACCTCAGACCAGTGACAAGTGGAGTATCACAGGGTTCAGTGCTGGGTCCTCTCCCATTTGGTATCTACTTTGCTGAAGTACAGGCTAACACAGAAGGTCTTTGGCTAATGAAGTTTGCAGATGACTGCAAACTAGGAGCCATAATCAGAACTCCTAACATTGTGGACATCCTACAAAAGGGCCTCACTGAGACAGATGCCTGGTGTCAAAGCCATGGCCTCAAGCTCAATGCCAAAAAGTGCATTGTCATCCCCTTTGGTAAAATCTCTGTACCCATGAACTACCACATAGGCTACTTAACACCGAAAAAAGAGGTCATTGTTCCCCTCTACTCATCACTCATTAGACCCATTATAGAGTACAACGCCCCTTTTGGTATATACCTCACAATACATCTACAACAACTAGAAAGGCCACAGAAATACATCACAAAGAGGATTACTGGCCTCAAACAGATGCCCTACGCAGACCATCTCAAAAAACTCCAGCTTTACTCCATAGCATATCACCTACTCAGAGGCGATCTCTACCCAACATACAAAGCTATGTCAAACCCAGAGATGCTGGACATGCTCCACTTAAATCCCAATCCCTCTGAGATACACACTCTAGGGACCTAAATCTTGTCACCAGAATAAACAGAACATGCTGGAGGGATAGATTCCTGTCACAGAGAGTTCCCATACTCTGGAACAAACTACCTATCTATATCAAACAAAGCTCCTCATTAGCACTCTACAAGAGAAATCTTGATGATTGGATGGGAAATAGGAAATTCACCCTGGGGATCACTTCTGTGGCTCTGCTCAACAGGGGCACAGGAAAATAATTTTCTTAGATGGCGAAAGGCAGGGTACCTTTTTGGCTAAGCGTATATATGCCCTAGGGCCAATAGCCTAGTATCTACCTATGAACTGAAACTAGAGCAGGAGCTAAAGTAAAAAAAAAAAAAGCGATAATTAGTAGGGCATATAAAATAATGCATAATAACTATAAAAATTGTTCAGAAGATTTTAGACAAGACTGGAAAATAAGAATGGAAAGGCAATATACATAGAAACAATGAGAGGATATTTGTACAGCTCCCAAGTATACAACAAAATCTAGCTGATTTAGGATTTTTTTGCATGGTAGCATTTGCATCGATTTTTTGTATACCTCATGTATAGACCAGCTAATTTTTTCCACAGGTAGACAATAATTGCTGGAGGTGTGATGAGAAAGAGAAGTGTACCTGGGAAAATATTTTTTGAAAATGTAACACGGTGATAGATTTTAGAAAGTCCCTACAGGCTACTTTGTCAGAATGTTTGGGGAAGCATTTTAACAAAGGAATTTTTTCTTTTGACTTGGGATATAGAAACTGAATTGCCAAGACACAGTACGACCTTGTTACATTTAATGCTATTGGCTGCCAAAAAAAGCAATTCTTAGGAAATGGAAATCAAAAACAAAACTGTCTGTAACAAAACTGTTGAATGTCGTAATGGAGATAAAAGAACAGGAGGCGGGATCTTTAGTAAAAGGAAATCAGTAAACTACATAGAAATGAATGGAATATGTGTGGAACAATACATACAGAAGGATGCACAGGATAAGTGATACTTCAGGGAAGGTAGGAATTGAGCAGTCTATGTTTATGTTACACAGAATAACTGCTAAGACAAAAACTGTGTTTGTATAGGTACAAAGGAAAATAATCGTAATTTTTTTTTCTCTTTGGTAATTGAATGTGTATTCAAGTTACTGTGGTTTAATTTCTCTATGTCTTTTGGGGTGTCTAATACCATGATGGGAATGGACCCCATTTCTAAGTCAGGATATGATTAAAGCACATGAAATTAGTATTGCTTAATCTTTGATGAAATGAAGAAGATTTCTGAAAATACATCAAAACTGTTTTTTCAAACAATAAATATTTTGGTTGATTTATAATTTGCCTGACGAGTATTTTTGGACTATGAACAAGATCATTAGACAGTGGGGGTTAAAGAATTTTCCCCTTTCCCTGCTGTTATTCGATTTATGTTGGTAGATATAAGTACTGGGACTATAGTGGGTGCAGCCCTCCACACATGTTGGGAACAGGGGACGTGCTCCCCTGCAAAAAAGCTCTCTATTTTTTTATGTTAATTCATCTGATTATGCAGTCGAGTAAATTTCTTCAGTGGTGGTAGTGCTGGCAGTTAGGACATTCAGAGGAAAGATAATCCAGCCATCATTTATGCAAACACACACGCACGTGCACACACACACACACACACACACACACACACACACACACACACACACACACACACACACACACACACATATACATAGATAGATAGCGATATGTATATATTGTAAGCTAGATGTAGAACTGGCAATGTAAGACTGCTGTACTTCAAATGGTGATAATCATACCTGTACGCAGTGAGACATTATCAGATTTCTATTGTTTAAATGCTTAATTCTCATTTTGTAGCAGTATGAGGGCTACCAAGATCTGATATGCAAGTGTATATGTTCTCCAGTCTAGATGTATTTTTAATAATTCAAACAAAAGCATTTACACAACATTTGCACATTAATGCATTTAGCATGTTCATCTCATTCATCCCACAAGGCTTCCTCAGAATCTAAAAGCAGTATCTAACTTAGTTCATTTAAATACAACTGAAAATAACATAACCTTTAAAAATGCACTCTTCTCCTTTTGAGAAGAGCAATATATTTTCATTTACAATTTTTGAAGAAAAAAAAATTCTAGTTGTAATAGATTTTGGATGATACATTTATTTTGTGGAAAGGACAGCCTAGAAATTATTAGTTTTATATATTTCCAATAATACCTCCTTTTTTATAACCTCCATTTTAAAATTCATATTTTATTAGAACTATCCTAATACTAATTATTTGGATATGATTATATCCAATGATTTTTAAACAAGGCATTTGCATCTGTAATATACAGAAAAATATAATTTTCAAATTCTTATCTTCAACTTCATAGTTGTCACCCATATTATCAAAAATATAATATTGTAAAGGAGTAATTTGTCTGTTTATCAAGATTTATTTTGGATGACAACACTTTTAGATCAACGGTAGACAATTTATACTGACATACAACATTTCTAACCATTTCAGGATATGAGGAGTTTTCTTTGACATTGCTGAAAAGAAAGTTTAGCCAAGGTAAAATTAGTGCTGAGGTTTTTCTGTATACAAAATATTCATATAAAATTAAAAATAAGCCATCAAAATGAACTAGTACCTGATATTCAGTGAAGACATTAAGACCAAGCTAGAGGAGTAACCAGTTATTGTTTTTAGTAGATAAAACAATATCAAAGAAATATTAGAAAAGGAAACACGAGTTCAAGACATACTAATACCACCAAATGCACATCAAAATGTGGGTGATGTAAGTACTGTAAATTTATTCTTGATGGATCAAATGTTGTGATTGGATATGATAGACTGATTGCCTGTCAGAAATAAGTGGGGTAGTATATTTTGCTTTGTGTTTTTCCTGCAATAGTTTTTATTTGGGAAAGACAAAGCAACCATTACATGTTAGAACGTATACACTTGTTGTAATATCAAAAGCAATAACCCCAATAGTGTCCATTACAAACATTTAGTACTGTGTAAAAATGTTAAAAGGTTCTTGTTTTTTTTTTTTTGGTATTTTTTTTGGAAAAGGTAGAAATGGACAACAGAGGTAGAGCATAGGAAAATATATTAAAACAAGGGAAAGTGGTATGGCAGTTAAAAGTAAATGCAGCACAAAAGCCAAGTTTGAACAACCATAGCTCTATTTTGAGTATATTAAAATGAAATCTGCAAGGTTACAATTAGATAAAAAGGATCTTAGTTTTTTATTTTAATTAATATTTTTTTTAATATATTGTATTGTCTGTTCTAACTCCAGGAGTTTAAATCTCAAAATGCACGTGCTCGAAGCACTCCTCAGTATGGAGAACGTCGACATCTGTGCAGTAACTGAAGCCTGGTTTAGGCTCCAGAGAGCACCCCAGCACTAGCGGGCTATAACTCGTACCACACGTTTTGGCCACAAAACATGGACCAAAACACGAAAGGAGGGGGTGTATCCGTATTCATCAAGGATACCTACACCTCCAGATTAGTGGCACAGCATGATACCTCTGAGATCATCCATGTGCAACTAACATTGGACAAATCTGCAATGCAAATTGTGGCGGGCTACAGATCACCCTCCATGACCCAGGACCACCACTCCACCTTTCTGGAGACAATGGAAAACATGAAGGTCCTACCAAACACCCTGATATTGGGTGATTTCAATGACCCTACCATTAACTAAGAAAACTACTCGAGTACAAACTCCCAGGCCCAGAATTTCCTGGAATTCATCAACTCAAATGCCCTGGATCAGCTGGTAAACTCTCCTACCAGAGGTGAAAACATATTGGGCCTGGTCATCACAAACATGGGCGACAGGTGTTCCACACCGGAGGTCAACCCATCACTGGTTAGATCAGACCATAAACTAATCACTTTGGATGTCCACACCCCACCACCACCCCCAACTAAGAAAACCACAGTAAAAACTTTTCTAAAGCAAACTTCACCTTACTTATGACAGAGGTGATAAGTTTCACAGCCCTCACACTAAAGGATAAAGCTGCCCAAGATGCAGAAACCTTTGCACTCTATGAGCACCTACAAGGATGCATGGATCGTGCCATCCCTAGCAAAACCAAGACTCACTCCTGTAAGAGAAGGAAACCAGTCTGGTGACCGCTGCCATAAACAGGCTATACAATAGAAGAAGGAAATTGGTTTAGAAAAAAAGCAAATCCCAAGAAGAAAAGACATCCATGATCAGTATCAGTAAGAAATTAAGGTCCCTCATAAAATCATCCAAGACTAACTTCGAAAGAAAAATAGCCAAGGATTCAAAAGATAACCACAAAGCCTTCTTTAGCTATGTTAAGAATCTAAGTGGCAACTCACAGATATGCACTGAACTAGTGCAAAATAGCGCAAACTATACTGAACCTACTGATATTGCCAACATCCTGGCAGATAGATTCAGTGCAAACTTCACCCCTCACCCCCAAAAGGGTCCACAACAATACTGGAAAAGTGTAGTGTCCCGGAAATCACAGACGCACAGGTGAAAATAGCCCTTTCAAAAGCCAAAAACACAGCATCAGTGGGGCCAGATGGTGTCCCAGCCTGCGTCTTGCACAAACTACAGAATGAACTAACCCCCCCCCCATCTAAACACGCTGTTCAACCTCATCCTCTCCACAGGCTACGTGTCCATAGAATGGTGCACAGCAATGGTTATTCCACTCCACAAAGGAGGGGCCACAACTGACCCTGGTAACTATCTCCCCATAAGCCTGACTAGCCTGGTCTGCAAGGCTATGGAGTGCATCATCATGGAACTCATTAACAAAGACATTGGGAACCTCCAAATACTTGACCCGACCCAGTTCGGCTTTGTTAATGGCAGATCATGCCTACTAAACCTGGTTGACTTCTTCAAGACAGTCTCCAAGGCCATAGAAGAGGGAAAGGTTGTTCACACAGCCTACCTTGACCTTGCCAAGACTTTCGACACCATTCCCCACTCAGGTATTACTGAAAAACTCACCAGCCTGAACATAAACCCCTACATCACGAGATGGGTTGCCAACTGGCTTACAGACAGAACTCACACGGTAAGAATAGCGGGCTCCAGGTCGGACACTAAACCAGTCACAAGTGGTGTCCTGCAAGGCTCGGTCCTGGGAACCCTACTGTTCAGCATATACTTCTCAGAAGTACAGGCAAACACAAGAGGACTATGGCTAGCCAAGTTTGCCAATGGCTGCAAACTGGGAGACATAATTGAGTCTCTGGCTGACACGGAAATCCTCCAAAAGTGCCGTACTGAGACAGACACCTGGTGTCAAAGTCATGGCCTCAAGCTAAATACCAAAAATGCATAGTCATCCCGTTTGGGAAAAACAAAACACCCATGAATTACCACATAGGTGGCAGCCCCCTTAATACAGAAGAGGTAATAAGAGATCTGGGGACCCAGGTAGATAGTAATCTCTCCTTTGACAATCATATTGCCAAGGTAGTTAAGAAATCCTTCTATGTGTCCCATCTAATTAATAAAGGGTTCGCATCTAGAAATAAAGAGGTTATAGTGCCCCTCTACTCGTCACTCATCAGACCCATCATAGAGTACAATGCCCCATTTGGGATATACCTTATAAGACACTTCCAACAGCTGGAGAGACCACAAAAGTACCTCACCAAGAGGATTACTGGCCTCAAACATATGTCCTATGCAGCCCGACTTAAAAAACTCTGGCTGTACTCAGTGGCATATCGCTTACTCAGAGGTGATCTCTGCCTGACTTACAAAGCAATGTCCAACTCAGAATTGATGGACATGCTCCACCTAAAGAAATCCAAGTCACTGTGAGCCACGCGCTCTAGTGAGCTAAATCTTACCACAACAATAAATAGAACATGCTGGAGGGATAGATTCCTGTCACAGAGAATCCCCATGCTTTGGAACAAAATTACAAACTACATTAGGCACAGCCCCTCACTAACACACTTCAAGAGAAACCTTGATGAGTGGCTGGGTAACAGAAAATATACCCCTGGGATCACTTCATTGGCTCTGCTTGACAGAGGATCAGTTAATTAATCAATGGGGCGGCTAGGCTTATAAATGCCCTTGGGCAGATAGCCTAGTACCTACCTATGAACCTATTATATTAGCAAGTTTTACATGTTTTTAAATGTTTTTTAATGCATTTTAATTGTTTTTCAATGGTAATGTTATTATACTTTGATTATTAGTATTGCCACATAGGCCATATGACATTTTCAGCTGTATTGAAATTAAATAAATTAGATGTTGTTTTTAGGTTCTGAGGAAGTGTCATAAGACAAACCAGACAAAGGCACTAAATTAATTAAAGTTTTTATAAAACCTGTGAATGATAGTTGTGTGTAACTGAATTTGCTTTAGTTTTATTTGTTTATTTTTTTACACCGGTGAGTTTGTTCAGTATTTAATTTGATTTTATCTTTTAAACATACCAGGTAACTATTTTAAATTATTAGCAATTAACAAATTTAGTATTTTAGGGATTCTATATTTTAGGGTATTTATAGATACCTGGAAGATCCAAATTACCACCAGATTTCCAAGTTGCAGCTGCACAAATATTGTCCATGGATGTTCTGGATAGAAAGGCTGGTGAAGTTACCATGGACCTAGTTGAATGGGCCTTTAAGGGCTTAGGATGGACCAAACCCAGGTTTTTATAGACAAAGGAAATACAATCAATCAGCCACTTTGATAAAGATACCTTTGAAACTGGTTGGCCCAATTTGGTTTCTGAAAAGGATATAAGCAACTGGTCAGATGTCCTACATTTTTCAGATCTGTGCAGATAGAAATGCAATTGTTTATGAACATCCAATAAATGTAACATGTATTTGCCTTTGTTAGAGAAATTTGGAAGTAATACAAGGGGATTAATGACTTGATTAATGTTAGATCCTGACACCACCTAAGAAGGAAGGAAGGATTGGCTCTTAAAGACACTCTGTCCTTGTGAATGATTAAATAAGGAGGCTTAGAAGATAAGACTTGCAGTTCTGATACTCTTCTAGACAATGTTATAGTTATAAGAAAAATTGTTTTCCAAGTCAGATATCGCAACTCATATCTTGCTGCAGGTTCAAAGGATCTCTGAGTTAGGGCCTGTAAAACTAATGTTAGATCCCAAGGTGGAGTAGGGTCTTTGAAGGGTGGCTTCTTTTATAATGGCCTTTCAAAGACATGAAGATGCTAATGTAGAATTATTAACTCCAATATGAAAATTGGAGATAGCAGCTAACTGAACCTTAATTGTAGAAGGGCTAGCCCCTTCATTGAAAATGGAAGTCAGGAATTCAAGGATCTTATGTATTGGTGCTGCAAAAGGGTCTGTGTCATGCTGTTGGCCCTAAAGGGCAAATCTTTTCCATTTGCTCTTGTATATTTCTCTGGTGGAAGCTTTGTGAGAAGATAAAAGAATCTGGCACACTTTAAATGAGAGCTTTAGTTGTCTGGCTGATACCATGCAGTTAATATGAGGCCCAAGATGCCCGGGTGAGTCATATCTGTTGGGTATGACAGGAGATCTGAAAATGGATCCAAAATTCAAGGTGGGTACAGTAGATGAAACCACAGGAAGGGAAACCAATCTGTCGAGGCCATTGGGGGCAATAAGGATGACCTTGCTCTTCAATTAGGATTCTTTCTGTAAACATTGGGAATTAGGGGGATCAGGGCAAATAACCTGCTGCATTTATTGTTTAGAGGGGATGCAAATAGGTCAGAGCATAGCAGACCTCATTGGCAGAAAATCACCTTTGCCACCTTCTTGTTGAGAGACCACTCATGAGGTAATAAAATGGACCTGCTCAACTTATCTGCTATCACGTTGAATTTCCCAGGAATGTGCCTCACTATCAGAAATCAATTTGAAGAGATTGCCCATTGCTACACTCTCATAGCTTCTCAACACAAGGGGTAAGATCTGGTTCTTCCTTGTTTGTTGATGGACCAAACCACAAATATATTGTTGGTTTGAACTGCAATAGTCCCAGAAGGGAGAGAGTCTTGGAATGCCTGCAAACTCTCTCATTTCCAGCGCATTGATATGCACGTTGGCCTTTTCGGGGGATCATGTGCCTTGAACCATCTTCCCTAAAATATCCCCCCCACCCAATCTGGGAAGAGTCTATGGTCACAATGGCCTTGGGTTTAGGGAGGATTAATAGGCAACCTTACAATAGTTGATCTGAGTGAATCCACCACCAAAGGAATCCCTTGCAGGCCTGAGTAATGATGATCTTGGTGGACAAGGGTTGATGTAAGATGGACCACTGGGTTGCCAATGTCCATTGTAGAATTCTCATATGGTACCTCACTAGCAGAAGCAGAACTATCGCTGCTGACACTGACCCCAGGGACTGTAACACCCTGCGGGCTTTTAGCGATGAACTCTGAATTATTCTGCTGATTTGAAAATGAATGGTTTGAACCTTCAGTAAGGGCAGAGATGCTATCATTGATGTTGTGCTGAAATTGGCTCCTATGAATTCTAGAGACTGAGAATGTTGAAGATGAGATTTCTTGTGGTTGATTTTGATGCCCAGATTGGATCAAGTCTGGAGTACATAGTCTTGAGCTGTTATCAGTAGCATGTTGGTCAAGGCTCTAAGGATCCTGTTGTCTAGGTATGGAAACACTCGGAATTCCTGCAGTCTGAAGTCAGTTGCTACCACTGCCATGCTTTTCATAAACACCCTGGGGGATGTGGTGAGAACAAAGAGCAGTGCTCTGAACTGGTAATGACTGGTTTCCAGCAGGAAGCGTAGATATGTCCTGTACCATCTGTTCATTTTTACATGGTAGTATGCATCCTGGAGATCTATAGAGCACATCCAGTGGTCCTTCTGCAGGAAAGGCACAATGGACTGAACCGTGACCATCCAGAACTTAGTACACGGAACCAACTTGTTCAGAATGTTAACTTCCAAGATTGGTCTCCAGTCCCCTGTCTTCTTTTGCACTAAAAAGAATCTTGAGTAAGTTCTGGATTCTTTCTGGTCTGGAGGGGCCTCCTGGATGACTCTTTTGTCTAACAGCCTTTCTATTTTTAAAGCTGCTGCCTACCTCTGACTGGGTGGAATATTAGGAATTTTGTTCTGTAATGGTGGTGGTAGGGAAAATGGAATTATATAGCCTATGGAAATGATCCTCTGCACCTAAGTATCATTTGTTAACACTAGCCAGGCTCTCTGGTGTAGGGATAAATCACCCCTGACTGCCTCCAGCAGTGGGCAATGGGTTTCCTTTCAGGAGCACTGAAAGGGCCTGTCAGAGAAAGAATCTCTGGACCTCTGGTTTTGTGGGCTTCCTCTGCAATGTGGGTGGTGCCTTCCATAGGAGTTCCCACTCTGCTTCAGGGGGAACCTTCTCCAAGTGGATCATGGAATGGACCCTGGGATTTCCTGAACCACATCTTTTGACCACCTCACCGATTCCTGAAAAATGATCTTTGAGGAGTTGAAAAATATACACCAACAGCAGACAGAATCTTTCCATCTTTCTCCCACCTGGAGAGTGTGTTCTTAACTATGGCACCAAACAATGAACTTCCATCAAAAACAGCACTGATGAAGGATGATTTAAAGGGTTCCACAAAATCACACAGGTACATCCAGGCGGGTCTATATTAGAACATCGAAAGTTTAATGGTTCGAATCATTAAAGGTCGACCTTTAATGATCAAACCATTAAAATTTTGAATGTTCAGAAAAAATAAAGAAAAGAAAAAAAGAAAATCTAAAGGGTGTAGGCAGGAGAGGCAAGCCCCCTGCACCCCCACACCCCCCGCTACTTAAATATACCAACTCCAAGACCGCACTACACTGAAGTAAATGGAAATCTCCCCTTATGGAGATTTCCGTTTACCTGTTCGACGTTCTGCACTTTTGCTATTCTCATGTAGACAATGTCGGCTTTCAAGAATACAATAGGTAACCTATCCAGGCATATCCCCTGATGGAAATGCCTGAACACACCACTCCTGAGGCTCCTTCAGCTGCATGTGAAATGAACCTCATATGGGAATTTGAAATGGACTGAAGGGTGGCTAACTGTGAAGGAATAGAAGACTCCGCCTCAGCAGCACTAGTCTCTGAGAGGGTTTTTGAGAGTTCCTTGATCAAATCTCTCTTTAATCTAGTAAAGTGAAAAAGGTCACTGATGCATAAACTTGCTTCTCAAATCTGTCCAATGCCCTAGACTCCCTGTTAGGGGGCTGAACAGAATAACTTTGTTCCAGTTCTTTCTTGGTAGCTGCCACCATGGCTGTAGCATCTACCAGTACACCTTTGTTCCAAAATTCCCTTCCTTTTGGTGGTACCATGATCCTGTCTGGTCTCTTGGGAATTGGCTCTACAGAATCTAGTTCTTTCCATGCCCACTGAGAGATTAAATCAATGGGCTCATTAGCAGGTGGAGTCACCTAGGAGGTAGATGGGCCAGAACCAATAGCCTCTAGGAATACAAATTCATCTTGAGAAAGGTTGTCGATGGACCAACCACCCCGCTGTTTCAGGATTTCCAAAATGTCTCCAAATGAGGTGTCATCAGGTGGTGATCTTGGGGACCCTTTCCATTCATTGAAATCATTATCTTCAATGGCTGACTCCTGAAGGGAGTCCACCTGCCTCTTTTTGTGCTTCCTCTTCCTTGGGACTTCTTTGGTGGGATGCTCTGGAGAAGTATCGGAAGATAAAACAATGCCCTGTGGAGACTTTGGGCTGGCTACCCCTGTGGAATAGAATGCTGAGGCTCATGACACAAAGACATCTGAGAACCAGAAGGAAGATCAAATGGGGGAGGAGCCATCTAATCTCTAGACGAGCGACTTCACAGGCAGGGAATAAAGCTGAAGGTGTCTCTATTTACATCAAAAATAAATATACTTCAAGGTTGGTCAAACAGAGCAATGCACTCCAGCTGCTCCATGTTCAACTCACCATAGGCAAAATCCAATACCACTCCCTTGCAAGCTATAGCCCCCCCCCCCCCATGACCCAGGAAACACATACCATGTATTTAAACTTATTAGAAACACCAACCATCTAACCCAGTACCCTATCATGGGTAACTTTAATTACCCCACTATTAACTGGGAACCCTATATGACAACATACATAGAGGCACAGAGATTCCTGGATTTTGTAAACAGAAACTTCCTGGACCAGAAAGTCAATGAGTCATCCAGGGGTGCAAGCATACTGGATTTGGTCCTCACTAATATGGGAGAGTGCTGCACACCCCCTACTATAATGCCTTCCCTGGTAAGGTCAGATCACAAAATGGTATGCTTTGAGGTAAAAATAAAACCTGGACCCCAGCTAAACTTGGAATATTCAGGAACTACTCTAAGGATAACCTCCTGCTATTAAGTGATAATCTGGCAATATTTTAAGCCCCCATAAACTCTGAGAATACTGCTGCCTATGCAGAACTGTTCACAGAACCCCAGTAGAAGTATGCTAATAGATGCATAGAGGCAGCTGTTTTCACCATTAAGAAGTACAGAACTTATTCAAAAAACAAGCCACCCAGGTGGAATCACAAAATCAGTAGGCTGTATAACAGAAGGAAGAAAATCATGGCAAAAATTAGGAGGTGCAGCATCTGGCAGGATAAACACAATCTCATCAAACTAAACGAACAACTAAGAGGATAAAAGTCTACTAAAGCCCAATTGAGGTAAGTTGGGCATCCCAGGCCAAGGACAACCACAAAGCATTCTTTAGCTATGTCTGCAGCCTCAAATGCAATACACAATTATGTGCAGAGCTCATTGTAAATAGAGCCACCTATAATAAGCCAGAAGATATAGCAAACCTCCTGGCTGATAAATTCAGCTCCACCTTTACCCCTGTCTTCCGCCTCAACCTTCCCTCTGGAAATACCATCAAATATAACTCATTGTACTATCACTAGGGAACAGGTCCTTAATGCTCTTTCTCTAAGACCAAGAACACTGCATCAATGGGCCCAGACAATAACCCAGGATGCCTTCTAAATAGCATGAAACGTGACCTATCAGGGCTTATGGAATTACTAGTACACCAAAATAAATGGTGGTAAATCAGTGCTCCAAAAACAGTAAAACGAAAGAATAGCACCAATGTTGCGAGTCCACGTACTCTTTTATTGTCACCAAATAGTATAAAAAGTTAAGCGCTTTTGTCAATGAAACCTTGACTTCATTAGAAACTATTAAAAAGTCACACAATACATTCTTAAATATCATAAAAAATCCAGTGATTGGTGAATAACTGTCACAAGATCAATAAACTAATTGAAGCAAAGCCATTCTTAAAGAAAGACTTGTTCTAAAAAACAAAATAACAATACAATTTATAAAAAGTGGTAGATGCAAATATTGTTGTTATATATTCCAAGATCCAGTGATTTGTCTGGAAAATATAATGAAAAGTGTTATCTACCTTAGGGGAGGCAACTGTTGTTCCAGTAGACTAGTGTACATAGCCAGGTGTAACACCTGCAATTCGTTCTACATCGGGAAAACTGAAAGAACACTTAAAACTAGAATGTACGAACATATGTATGATATTAAAAATAAGAAAGAAACCAATGCTTTGTATAAGCATAGTATTAATTGTGAGCATTATACAGGTTATAGATTTGCAATACTTGATTATATAAAACAAGAGGCTAGAGGAGGGGACTGGCAGAATTTATTATATAAGAAGGAGCTTATGTGGCAAATGAGGTTGGCTATAAATCTTTCCCCTGGTCTAAACGGTTATTTGAGTATTTACCCTATTTTAAAAGAAAAAGCAGAAGCTGTTTAAAAACATAAACTTTTTTAATTCTAATTAACAGCTTTATTTAAAATATAACAATGGTTAACGGTTCTATTTTTGTTAAAGATTTTAATGTTGTACTATTCAGATTTCAAATGTTACTTTTATGTTGGGAGAAACTTTTTATAAATTGTATTGTTATTTTGTTTTTTAGAACAAGTCTTTCTTTAAGAATGGCTTTGCTTCAATTAGTTTATTGATCTTGTGACAGTTATTCACCAGTCACTGGATTTTTTATGATATTTAAGAATGTATTGTGTGACTTTTTAATAGTT
Source organism: Protopterus annectens (assembly GCF_019279795.1). NCBI lineage: Eukaryota > Metazoa > Chordata > Ceratodontiformes > Protopteridae > Protopterus > Protopterus annectens. The sequence continues at coordinate 1,265,611,809 of NC_056733.1, read as the reverse complement.
TCTGATGAAGTCAAGGTTTCATTGACGAAAGCGCTTAACTTTTTATACTATTTGGTGACAATAAAAGAGTACGTGGAGTCGCAACATTGGTGCTATTCTTTTGTTTTACTACTTATGGAATTACTATTTAACTGTAGTCTCCAAACAGGCTTTGTGCCTCATGGATGGAGAACAGCAACAGTCATCCCTCTGCACAAAGGTGGGCCATCTACAGACCCTGGAAACTGCAGACCCATAAGTCTCACTAGTCTTATATGTAAAGCCATGGAAAGAATTATCATGGAAATGATCAATAAAGATATAGTAAACCTCCAGACACTCCGCCCAACCCAGTCTGATTTAGTCAAGGGCAGATCATACCAACTCAACCTGGTGGACTTCTTTGAGAAGGTAACCAAAGCAATGGATGTGGGAAAAATGGCTCACACTGCCTACTTTGACCTGGCCAAGGCATCTTACACAATACCCCACTTGAGCATTGTTGACAAACTCAAGAGGTTAGGTACAAACTCGTATGTCACCTGGTGGATAGCCAACTGGCTCACAGACAGGAGCCAGGAAATTAGAATTGGGGAGTCCACCTCTACAAAGAGGCCAGTCACAAGCTGAGTCCTACAGGGATCAGTCCTTGGACTGCTCCTTTTTGTCATTTACTTCTCTGAAGTCAAGGCCAGTGTCAGTGGTCTCTGGCTAACTTTGCAGATGAGCTGTTATTGAATCCCATAGACACAAATGTTCTCCAGGAGGGGTTGACACAGACAAACAAGTAGTTTTAGAGCCATGGACTAAAACTAAATGCCAAGAAGTCCATAACAGTATTATTTGGGAAATCATCCACCCCTGGTAAATATCATATTGACAACACACCCCTTAGAGATGACCCAGATGTCAGGAAGTTTGGGACACATATAGATATTAATCTAGCCTTTGACCATCCTGTGTCTACAGTAATGAGGAAATAATTCAGTGTTGCGTAACTTATAAACAAATGTATGGCATCTAAGTCCAAGGAAGTTTCAAAGACATGCACCTGGAGCGTTTCTCCCCAGGCCTCCACTGAAAATTGGCTTTGTTCCAAGTCAGACTTTCCCGATAAACAAATGTTAAATAAATAAATAAAAGGAAGTTATTGTTCCACTGTATTCAGCATTCATCAGACCTTTCACTGAATACATTGCCCCCTTTGGTATGTACCTAATCAGGTATATCCAACAACTGGAACTTCCAGAGAGCTTCCTCACTAAAAGAATACAGAGCATAAGGAAAATGTCCTATGTAAACTGCCTCAAGGCCCTATCCCTGTATTCTGTCTCCTACAAGCTTTTGAGGGGTGATCTATGGCTGGCATACAGGGCATTGTCAGACCACACTCTGATGGACCTCCTGCATATCCACAAAACAAACAGCACCAGAATTACCTGTTCTAAAGACTTAAACCTTGCCTGTGATATAAATAGGACCTGCTGGACAGACAGGTATGTATCCCAGAGACTACCCCATCTATGGAACAGGCTCCCCACATGTAAAGCAGAGTTCCTCCCTAACACAATTTAAGTACATCTTGGACAATTGGATGTGGAATAGGAAATTCATCCCTAGTTTGGCAATTATGCCCCTAATGGACACAGGCAGCCTGCGAATGGTTCATCTCCCAGGCCCCTGCTTGGAAATGTTTCATCTCCAAACCCTTCCTTACACTTATCAATGGTATCAGAACTTGTCAGAGATTTGGTTTTCATGGATAGGCTTAAAAAGGCCCTTGTGGTCATTAGCCTAGTAAATACCTATGAACCTATGAACAATAACCTATAGATTCTTTTCCATGATTTTAATACTGTGAAATGAAACTATTGTGTACATGTCCAAGTATGTTCCTGTGAATTTCAGAGTTTACGTAATAAGTTGTCTTTCCAAAAAAAATCGATTAATTTTCCTGGAAGGTCAGTTTAATATAGTAGTGCAACCATTTCCAAAACTGTAGGACACTGTCTAGCAATTTTCTAATTATTTTTTAGAAGTTGTTGAAATTTATATTTCAAAAATACGAGTTCTGCTAATTACAATAAGTTCTACACCTAAGAGTCTTATAACAATAGTATACCTAATTTACACATCTAATGGAAGAACGTTAATCACCTGCATACTGGTGGCTATTTCAATTTTCACTTCAGCCATGTTAAGCATATGTTAGCTGATTATAGAGTTCATTGTTTTCTGTGGTTTCTATAAGTATGTTCCACTAAACAGGCATGAATATATTTTACAAAATGCAGTCATAACAAAGAAGGCAGTATTTCTGGTAAATGGGTTGAGCAAGAAACTAAAAAGAAACTAAAAGGAGAGTGTGAACATGACTCAACCTACTGTAGCACTGTGAAAACTCTCATATCCATGCTTTACAAAAGTTTACTGGTAGTTTTTTGATTCATGATTTTGTGCAACTATTTTTCTGAAGCTAGGTGGTGGTGCTGCGGTAGTGTCATCTCCTCACAGTAAGACGTTGTCCTGTTCGATTCTCAGCTAGAGTGTCTTCTGTGTGGAGACATGCATGAATAGGCATACCTTCGTTGAAGGTTGTGCGTCAGGGCCGGCAACTCGGCACGTAAAAAATCTACTGCCAATCATTAGCGGACCAGAGTTCCGCTGTGGCGACCCCTAACTGGGAAAAGCCGAAAGACACAACAAAAAGTAAATTAAAAAGTAACATGTTTCAGTATTTAACAAGTAAGATGACTACACTTAGGCAAAACCTGCAATGGGAGGACATCAAACATGCTGCTGTATGTGTTATGTACTTAGAATGGTTATTGTTTCTCAATTTGTTTTATAAATTGCTGTATTGTTTCTTAATTATTCTTTGCTACTTTTTTGTTGGTAGAAATTTACAGACAATAAAATGGCTATAATTAATAGATACAGAGAGACGGAATGACTGCCCTGTGCTGTTTTTTTTCTACAGTTAAATGGATATTGAGCTAGTTAGGCCAGGCTAGCACATATTTGTTTGAAATAATTGGCATACATTTCTGTAACCAGTGTGTTATTCAATCAAAATAACACATCTAAGGTTTACACAGTCAGTGACATGGTCAATAATTGGTGAATATGGATATAGTCTCCAGTAAAAAGTAACTGACCACTACTGTCAGTTGATCACAAATAAATCATCATTGATCTATATTGGCAGGGCTAGTATGTATCTGTTTAAAATAAGTTGACCTACATTACTGTGGTCAATATATTTTATTTGCTCAGAATCAAACATCTGAAGTGCACACAGTGGATGAAGTAGCTATAATTGGTGGATACAAAATATTCTGTATATGGAAGTATCTGTCCCTGCTGTCATTTGATGACATTTAAACAGTTATTGATGTGGTTAGGCAAGGCTGGTATGAATTTTTATGAAATAAGTTGACATACTTTACCATGGCTGTTATTTCTGTTCAATCACAATTGAGCATCTGAGGTGTACACAGTCAATGAAGTGATAATAATTGTGGATACAGAGACAGTCTGTAGATGAAAGTGACTGAATCCCTACTTTCATTTGATCACTGGTGTACCATCATTGGTCTAGTTTGGTAAGGCTATGAGTAGTATGTGTTAGTGTGAAAAAGTTGACTTACTTTAATGTGATCAATATATTTTTGTAAGTATTAATTAATCTGAGGTATACAAAATTGAGTTGGATACATTAATGGATAAAGAGGCATTGTGTAGATGAAACTGACTAGCTGGTACAAAGATGAACAGTAGTTATGTGCCCTTATATTTTTGCAATGTATTATATACATTATCGACTTTTTTGTCTTCAAGTGCCCCATCAGTTAGATACTGTGCCCATTTTGTACCATGACAAGAAAAGGAACCTAGAGCTGCCAGTGCTTCAGTTATATAGAACTTGATTAGCACTTTTGAGATTGAGGCCTCCTTTAGAATGTCCTTCTGTTGCCACTTATTTCTGAGGGTTTATTTGATCACTAAGGTAAAGCTACACAGAATACTGTGCCATTATCCTTTGTAGTAGATGACCTCTATATGTCTCAAAAGACATTTTGTTACATTACTTGCATTTCAGTCTGTAATATTTGTTTATTTTTATTTGTTACTTATTAGTGTAAGTGTTTTTAAGGACTATAAACAGGTGGCATAATCTTGATAGAGGCCTGTTGCCTAGGCCTGGTAGTTTTGTTTGAGTTTCCAGTGTTTCTGGCTAAGGTTGCCACCCGTCCCGTTGTCAGCGGGACACTCTCAGGTTAAGCCACTTTATCCCATTGCCCGCTGTATCAAGTAGTGGTACCTGAAAAGTCCCACTTTTGCGATCACACTGAATTGCCATGGAAAAGTCGTAATTACTTCCAGCTTTTTCACGGCAATTCAGTTACGTCACCAACCCGAACCTGCAGGCAAAGTTGCTGCCTGTTAGGTCTGGGTGCTTTAATTTGTGCAGCAATTGTCTGCCATTCATGAAAGGGATGGGGATTGGGGCAGGAAGAATGGACACGAGGGTGACTGCAGCCATGGAAAATGCTCACAGTCTGGCATATAACAAAGTTTTAATTCACTTCAGAGTGAGTGAATACGCGGGGCTCTCACCAGAGCAGGTGAAGAAAAACCTGGAGATATATGGACCAAATGGTAAGCATTTAACTTCTAAGTATATACAGTAAAATACAAACACAACATTGTACATTAACACCTCTGATAAAGCCCGACAAAATTATTTAGGTATATTTTATGTTGCGGTCGAAATTAACAAATTTGCTGTGGGGTGGGTCTTGGCAGATAACTCTATGGCATCACGCTTCATTCAATTATGTTTTGTTACATTAAACTTTTCAGAATTTCAGTCAGTGCCACAATACGGTAATAGTTTCCAAAGGAAGATCTGGCATTTTTTTCAACCTCGGCAGTGTCCGTGCAGCCCTACAAAGATCACGGCTGTAGGAGGGCTTTGTTTTAAGTGCTTCTACAGCCGCTAAAAAAAAATCCGAGATTTTTTTTTTATAACAAGCGATCCAGCCAACCAGCCAACCAGCCAGCCATCCTCCTACATCCAGCCAGCCAGCCAGACATCCTCCTCCAGCCAGCCAGCCATCCTCCTCCTCCTCCTCCATCCAGCCAGCTATCCTCCTCCATCCATCCATCCAGCCAGCCAGCGAGCCATCCTCCAGCCAGCCAGCCATCCTCCTCCTCCTCCATCCAGCCAGCCAGCCAGCCATCCTCCATCCAGCCAGCCATCCTCCTCCTCCATCTATCCAGCCAGCCAGCCATCCATGCAGCCAGCCATCCATCCATTCATGCAGCCAGTAATCCATCCAGCCAGGCATCCATCCATCAAGCCATCCATCCAGCAGCTACTCCCACCAACCAGCTAGCCACTCCAGCCAGCCATCCATCCAGCCCCCAGCCATTCATGCAGCCAGGCATCCATCCATTCATGCAGCCAGCCATCCATCCAGCCATGCATCCATTCATTCAGCCATCCATCCATCAAGCCATCCATCCAGTCATTCATCCATCCAGCTGCTACTCCCACCAACCAGCTAGCCACTCCAGCAGCCATCCATCGTACCCATAACAGCATCTCCTTCACTACTCTGGTGGTGACACCATGGTAGTGAGTGTGGCCAGTGTCATATTGGCCACACCCCATTCCCACTTTGGACCGCTTAAAAGGTGGCAACCCTATTTCTGGCAGCCATTTTCTGCTGGTAGTCTGTCTTCATTATTATTGAGAGTAACAAGGCCTCCTGACCTTCTGTAGTACGAGTGATTGGTAATAGCAGGGGCTGAGTAGTAATTTGATCTTCTAACTCTTCCATCCTTACTGGTATATAAACCCTGTGTCTTGAAAAGATTGTGCTTGTATTGCTCAGGCTGTGGATTGTATTTCATTACTGAAACTAAGTGAAAATTCCTCAAGATTCCAAGAGCAGGATAAGTTATTTCTTACACTTATTTCACTGAACTGCACTTCTGAAATGCTTATAATTGTGGTATACAGTTGATCCACTACATTTTCCACTGTTATAAAGCTTTTTTATTGTTTCACTGCATTTATGTACTGTTTTATACTGTTTTAGCTGTATTTTTCATTGCTAGATACTGATTCATTACTTTAATTGCATGTTTACTGAATTACTTAACTGTAAACTGCTTTTTCATACTGAGAGTTGTATTTTCTGTTTGTGAGTGCTCTATCCGAGCTTTTCTGAGCATTTTTGATTTTTTTGATGTTTCTGTGTTCTACAGCTACGAACTGTAATAGTGTGCATTACTATAATTGTCTGTTTGCAGTTAAAAGCATTCTCTAGGGTCTGCTTGCTCCTTGATCTGTTTAAAACTTTCATTTAGTGGCTACAGCTAGGAAAGTGGCTTTGCAGTTGCCCGCCCATACTTTATATTTGATCTGTGACACTCCTCCCAGTCTAGTGTCATTAGTTCATTCAATCTAATAGAGAACATTTGTGAAGGCCAACCCACTCAGATTCTTAACCTCAAATTAAATTCTGTTCCAGCTTTCTCCATTTTCACTTTTACTGAAAAAAAAATACTAAGCTTGTTTCCCCCCTTTCCTGTGGCAGGTCTTGTCCAGATACAGATTTGTTGTGTCCAGGACTGTTTGTGAGCTCCTGACCACCACCACCCCCCACCCACTTAACTAGGATTAAACTATTTCTGGCGCCATAACATCTGCTCTTCAAATTTAACCTTGCAACTAGCCAGCTTTTTAGTTTTAGCACTCATATCTATTTCTTTGAGCTCAGCACTTGGTCAGAACTCGTTGTAAGCACTAAATAAGTTACAAATTACTACAGCACTCAACTTTCCTCACCTGTCTAGAAGAAAACAGTTTTTAGTACTTAATAAATAAGCACCTATTCAGGCATGTCTAAAGGTCAGCTCCCTGTGTTTTATACTGTCTACCTGATGAATCTGGGCATCTTGGGACAATGCAGCAATTGCCTCATGTACACAGGCAACCCTCTCCTCCTACCACCCAACACTACGACCTGTGAGAGATGCACTTATATAGCCAAACTGGAAGCAAAGCTCTTTTCACCGAAGACTGGACTAGACAGTCAAGAGGAGAAATTAAACACTTGCACCGCACCACACTCATCACATAGTCCCTCAAAACCTACACCACCAAAACACACACATAGAAGCACAAAACACACACCTACATTCGCGGAGGTTCTCAGTAAAAATCTGCCCAAACAACCGAGACCTTCAAAGCAGAAATGCAAGCAACCTCCGCCCCCCAACACAACCCAAATGACACATAGCCCACATACTCAGTGTGCCACTCAACTACAGCCCATAAGGTATAACGTACCTAACACTCTAGTCATAGGTGACTCTATAGTCAGGCACACTGATATTCCACTCACCAGGCTAAACAAGGAGAAAGTTACTGTCAGCTGCCTGTCGGGTGCCAGGATCCACCACATAATGCATGCACTCAGTGCACTCCACAACAAGTACAAATATGACTCTGTCATTGTCCATGTTGGTGTGAATGACCTGAGACGTACCTCCCTGGACTACATGAAAAGAGACATAGAGGAGCTCTCCAATCTTGTAGCCCAGCCAGGTATGACCCTAGCCCCGAGTAGCATCCTGCCATCACCAAAATGATACCACAGTACAAGGACAAAATGATTGACTTTAACAATTGGCTAAGCTTCTGGTGTCATTCTAAGGGAATCCAGTATCTGTCTGCCTGGGATGACATGATCGACAGACCATGCTGCTTTGCCAGAGATGGCCTGCACCTGTCGCCCTTGGGATTGCGGATACTGGCAAAGGCTCTTGCCACCCCTATAGTGCCTTTTTAGGCAAGGTTCAAATGACAAATTCACTACCGTAACAGGCACAAGCAAGCAAAATCTGAGGGTAATGCTACTCAATGCTAGAAGTCTAAACCTCAGAATGCACTCACTCGAGGCACTCCTTAAAATGGAGAACATTGACATCTGTGCAGTGACAGAGACCTGGTTCAAAGCTCCAGAGAGAACCCCTGCATTACCAGGCTACAATTCACACCACACCTTTCGGCCACCAAACCCGGACTGAAACACTAAAGGTGGAGGCGTGTCCATATTCATTAAGGATATCCACATCTCCAAGCTAGTTGCTCAGCATAATGCATCCGAGATTATCCAAGTTCAACTAACTCTGGGCAAAAATGCAATCCAGATTGTAGCTTGCTACAGACCCCCCACCATGCCATGGATTCCCACTCCTCTTTTCTTGACACACTGGAAAATATTAAGGTACAACTCAACACTCTAATAATGGGTGATTTCAACTACCCTACCATTAACTGGGAAAACTACTCATGTACCAACTCTTTTGCTCAACATTTTCTGGAAATCATCAATTCCAGTGCTTTGGATCAACTTATCCACACCCCCATCAGGGGCAGTAATATCCTAGACTTGGTCATCACAACATGGGCAACCGGTGTTCCACACCAGAGGTCAGCTCCTCTTTGGTCAGATCCAACCACAAGCTAATCACCCAAGACATCCACATCCCACTCCCACCCCACATTAGGAAAACAACCGTAAAAAATTTCTCCAAAGCCAACTTTACGCTTCTTAAGACAGAAGTGGCAAACTTCACGACACCCATGCAGATAGAGGTACGACTGCTGAATCCTACACAAATGCACTTTATAAGCACTTACACGAGTACATGGATCGTGCTATCCCTAACAGAACCAAGATGCTATCCTCCAAAAAAGGAAGCCAATCTGGTGGTCTTCTGCCATAAGCAAACTCTACAACAGAAGAAAGAAACTGTTCCAAAAAGTGTAAAATCCCACGATTGGAGGAACTCCCTGGTCAGCCTCAATAAGAAGCTGAGATCCCTCATAAAATCCTCCAAAGCTAGTTACGAAAACAAAATTGCCACTGACTCTAAAGACAACCACAAAGCATTCTATAGCTATGTCAAGAATCTCAATGGCAACACTCAGATCTGCTCTGAGTTACAGCACAATGACACTAAATATACAGAACCAACTGATATTGCCAACATCCTGGCAGATAGGTTCAGTGCTAACTTTATCCCCCTCTCACCCCCTAAAGGGCCCATCTTTATACTGGAAGAATGCAAAGTTCCTGTAATCATGGCTGCACAGGTAAAAACCTCACTCTCCAAAGCCAAGAAAACAGCATCCATGGGACCTGACAACATCCCAGCCTGCCTTCTACATGAACTACAGAATGAACTGGCACCCCACCTAAGCACCATGTTCAATCATGGCCTCACCTCAGGCTTTGTGCCCATTGAATGGGGCACTGCGACGGTTATCCCACTCCACAAAGGGGGGGGGGCCACAACAGACCCCAGGAACTACAGCCCCATTAGCCTGGCAAGCCTGGTCTGTAAGGCCTTGGAACGTATCATCATGGAACTCATAAACAAAGACATTGGAGATCTCCAAACTCTGGACTCCACACAGTTCGAGTTTGTAAAAGGCAGATCATGTCTCCTAAACCTGACAGACTTCTTTGAAGTAGTCACCAAAGCCATAGATGAGGGTAAGGTGGTTCACACAGCCTATCTAGATCTCACCAAGGCGTTCGTCACCATCCCCCACTCTGGAATTATAGATAAACTCACTAAACTAGGTATAAATCTTTATGTCACAAGATGGGTTGCCAACTGGCTTACTGACAGAACCCACATTGTGAAAGTAGCAGACTCCAAATCAGACTTCAGACCAGTGACAAGTGGAGTACCAGAGGGTTCAGTCCTGGGTCCTCTCCTGTTTGGTATCTACTTCTCTGAAGTACATGCTAACACAGAAAAGTCTTTGGCTAACTAAATTCGCAGATGACTGCAAACTAAGAGCCATAATTGAAACTCCTAATGATGTGGACATCCTACAAAAGGGACTCACTGAGGCAGATGCCTGGAGTCAAAGCCCTGGTCTCAAGCTCAATGCCAAAAAGTACATTGTCATCCCCTTTGGTAAAAACTGTACTCACGAACTAACACATAGGCAGTAGTCTACTTAACACCGAAAGTGTGATAAGAGGCCTTGGGACATAGGTGGACAGTAGTCTCTCCTTTGATAATCACATCTCCACAGTGGTCAGGAAATCCTTCTACATGGCACACCTCATCACAAAAGGTTTATCATCCAGAAAAAAGAGGTTATTGTTCCCCTCTACTCATCACTCATTAGACCCATTATAGAGTACAACGCCCCTTTTGGTATGTACCTCACAAGACATTTACAACAACTGGAAAGGCCACAAAAATACCTCACAAAGAGAATTACTGGCCTCAAACAGATGCCTTACACAGACTGACTCAAAAAACTCCAGCTTTACTCCGTCGCATATCGCCTACTCAGAGGCAATCTCTGCCTAACATACAAAGCTATGTCAAACCCAGAGCTATTGGACATGCTCCACTTAAAGAAATCCCAATCCCTCTGAGCTACATGCTCTAGGGACCTAAACCTTATCACCACAATAAACAGAACATGCTGGAGGGATATATTCCTGTCCCAGAGACTTCCCATACTCTGGAACAGACTGCCTGTCTATGTCAAACAGAGCTCCACATTAGCACTCTTCAAGAAAAATCTTGATGATTGGATGGGTAATAGGAAATCACTCTGGGGATCACTTCCGTGGTTCTGCTTGACAGGGGCTCAGGAAAATAATTTTATTGGGTGGCAAAAGCCAGGGTACCTTTTTGGCTAGGCTTGTATAGGCCCAAGGGCCAATAACCTAGTACCTACCTATGAACCTATGAAAAAATGAATAAATGATCCTCGGCCACTAAGTAACTGAATGAAGAACTACATAAAACTGGAGAAGATATTATGTTCATTTATTCAGGAACGACAAACTCATCCCACTCATATTGTATTGAAGGACAGTCCCTGAATGAAATAAATATATAATACTTTGAATATATTCTTGATAATGTAAGGCTAGAGTTTTAAGAATTTTAATTTATCATTGAAAATGTTGTAAGTCACTCAAGGCAAAGACTGGCAGAAAAGTATCAAGAAATGGATACAGGCAACAGATCTCTAGAGATGAGAGACAGTGATAGAATCAGTTCCCCAAATATTTTAAAGCATTAATGAAAGAAGCATAGCCTTCCTTTTGATAAGAATATGGTTGCAGTGGGCACATAAACAGCTACATTTGACACTGGAAACATACCTCTCAACTGTCCAGTTTTTCACTGAATGTCCAGATTTTTCCTCATATTTTTGGTCTGTTCCTCATAAAGTTTGTGATTTTCTGGATTTTTGTGGCAAATCAGTGAGGACTTAATTCACTAAATAATGACAGGCGTTTGAGTTTCAGATTTCATATCTTTCAGAAAATGCACAGCAGTGTGATGACCCACCACTGCCAACCAATATGTGGCATGGATATCCCACCTCTGGGCCAGTAATCAAGGAGGCTCAAACCTCACCACTGGCACCTATGGAAGGATGTTCATTGAGAGGATAAGAGGTACACACACATTATTTCCAGCTGTAGCTCTCTGCATCAAGGGCAATTTCCATTAAGAGCACAAAGAGACCAGAGTCAGTCCAGGGCTGGTTTCTTTTTCTCCAGATGCCCAGTAAGACTCACCACTGGCACAGATATAGCATTGAGTCCTTAGCCAGGGTTCCAAGCCAAGTCTTTCAACACTCTCTCTGTCCAACCAGTGCTTCGTCTCCACTCCCTGCCCAAGACACACACACTCTTGGAGATTTGATTAATACACACACACTCACACACACGCATACCTGGGAAAGACTGGCACAGGTTTACTAGCTCTGCCCCCTTTTGCCCAGATTATAAGGTAGTTACCACTGCCACCAAAACCCCTTGACAGCTACTTTAACAAAGGGTGTCCAATCTCACTGTGTAATATCAATATTAATACAGATGGTAGTTTGACCAAGATCAAGGCTGTTAGGAGTGGCCCACATAGTGTCACAAAATAAATATGCAAGTACTCTCAGAACTTAAATATCTCTACAAAGATCAGCCACAAGGAAATAATAAATAATAAAAGAACAAGACAATACTAAATACATATTCAGAGTGACATCAGAGTTCAAAATTACAGGAACTATATAAAACAACATTGAAGGACAGTCTCAAACAAATAAAGAAAAATAATATCTAAACTAAGCTTCACTAAATTCCTATACCCTAATAACTTACTAATAGAGCAAGTCAGCTATTGTGGTGAATGTGTCTTCTTGTTGTTGTCAGGTTCAAGACAGAATACAGAATTCTCTGTCTCACTCTAAGAGAATTCTCAAAATAATATCTAAAATATTACTGCTGGGATAGTTTGCAGAATGACATCATTTCTGGGCATCTGACTTCTAGTTCCCAGGCAAAACCTCATTGCTGGAAGTTGGCAGTATTTAGCACCTACCCTTAAAAATACACACACAAGGGCTTTTGCTCAGATCTGTTGAGCTTCTGGAGGTTGTAAAACAACTAAACACTTCTACTCTTCCTGAGTGGCAATTAATTCACCCAAAAGACAATACAGAAAGCTTCCTACTACAGACTTTGTGCCTCTGTCTGCCTTGAAACCTGTGAGATAGCATCTTTATGCCTAGTCTATAAAATGATTTAATTTCAGATATTTTTCTAAAGATTGATGGACTGAAGTTAACCCTCCAGTTTCCTCTGTTAAAACATATACATTTTAAAAGTTACAATAGTGCATGTACATTTCTGTTCTCTTTCAAACACACTTTACAAATACCTTTTCAGCACAAACATCTGTACAAAGCAGTTTGATACACATGACATACAGTTCTAGTACATTTATAACACAAGCATCTTGTATGACCCACAGTTCTAATACATTTGTAACACAAGCATCTTGTATAAATCAATTTGATATTCACAAATGACATATAATTATTTACAAAATTCCAGCTAGCTGTGCTAGCAATACCTCCTTTTGTCACAGGCAGCACATGACATTTTATTCTAACAACTAAGTTTTTAAGAGCAATATTTAAAATGTGTCCCTATTTTGCCCCCCCCCCCCACCACCATTATTTTTGGGTTAAGATGTTGAAAGCTATGACTGGGAATACCTCTTGGGCTAACATTCTTGTAAAGCCACATCACTAACAGTAAATGTAGCTTTTAGTATGACATGGTAGGCCTGAGGAATGCATGGTAAAAATGTAATAACTTTCAGTAAAACATTAGAGTAAATGAGGCAGAGATAAATGCCCAAAGAATCTGACCCAGAGGGTATCTTCTTAAGCATGCTATCTCATCTTATAGGACTCTGACAGCACCGTAGATAAACATGGAGCTCCTTGTTCTTTTTCTGTTTGCATGTAATTGGAGGAGACAGTAGAATGCAAACAGTTAAACTGACCCATTTTCAGAAGCTGTAATCTTATTCTCTACAGTGGCAAGTAAACTCATTTAATAGTATTTTGCATGAATTTACCTTAACTGATCTCAGTCCTCTACCCCCATTCTTGTCACAGTTAATTTATAACTTTCCATGCACTCTTTCTATCAGGAAACCTACATCTTTAATAATTTTGTTATAACCTCTGTGTAAACCTTTTTCCCTGCAAGCTTTCTATTTAAAGACATCTTAATCTGGTTATGGATAAAACATTAATCCTGTGATGTGATTTTCCAGATCACTGAACACAGTAGCATATGTATAAGTGAGATAATTAACTTTGAAATGGTGGAACAAGAAACCTGGCTGTCATTTGTTTGTTTTATTTTATATTTGCTATTTTTTTTAATTAAAACTTCATATGTATCTAATAAGCTTAAAATGTATGATCAGTGTATGCAAGTTTACTTCACAAAGTATATCACATAAGAATGTTTGCAGTTAATACTAAATACAGAGATTTATTTTGTTGATTTGAGGAAACGTTAAGAGAAACGGATGCATTTTCTTTCATGATAGAAGTAACAATTAAGCAGTACTTGGCTCAGTCAAGTCTGCATACTGCAAAGGGCAGATTCCAGTTATCACCCCAACTTATCAAACGTGTCACCCCCAAGTGATAAAACCTTTACTTAAAACAATACATATTTGATATGAAGTCTTCTGGCTACGACACAGCCACAGAAAAGGTGAGACAGAGCAAACAGCTGCCCCAGGCATCAATTTGTATGGGCAGAGATTGATGAAAAAATTAAAAAATGTCATTTCAAAACCTGTCATTAAAACTTATCAGAATTAAGATCACATTCAGTGACAGCCTGTGAGCTATCAAACAGCTGTTTTCTTTCAAAAGTAGCAACAAGTTGATTGGTTAACATTCTGATAAATATCTCAAGCTGTTATAAGAAATACAATATTTTGTATTCTGTGAATCACTGCCTTTTACAAACTTCTACTGTTATTGTGACTTAGCATTATATCCAGTGTACGTTGTCTGTTATACAGTCATATTATTATTCAATGAATGCCTTGCCTTAATTACTTAAAATGGATGGTAGCATAAAATTAGCACGAAAGAGCAGCCTTCTTAAACTCTGTTGAGTAGTGTCTCTAATGAATAGTCTCCATTGTACAGTCTTGATTATTAAACAATGTAAGTTGCATTGATTAGTCTTTTGGTATTGTTTAATCTGTGTAGTCTTTCGTAATCTATGTTATTCCTCAACAGTATACCAGTATCATGTGTGATGAAACAGTTTACCTTAATGTTTTCTCTATATGTTTTCCTCCTTGGGTCCCCCATGAAAATAGGCCTGGCTGAGCAGGATTAACCCTTGTTAACAAAGCATGCACACATATAAGCATAATATATGCATTCTTAAATTATTAACAAATCTCTGCACATCATTTCAAATTATGAATATATAGACCTGTGTGAATGTGTTCACTGCCTATGACAACATTGAACAGCAGCCAGAGACCATTCCATGGATCTGAGGGACAGAGAAATACTAAGCCCACCTTCACCAGACCACCCAAATACTGGAAATAGTGGCGCTTCACCAACATACATCTTAAAAGACAAGTATCTTGCTTTCTCCTCTATGGCTTGAGAGAAAGACAATCTATTCCCCAGTGGAGGGGAATAAAAGTTGCATCCTTGGCTCAAAGTACTTATATATATGTGCCAGCTTTAGGTTTAACCTAATATTTCCCTCTCTACATTATACCTGTCCACAAGCTCTTGGTTTGCTACACTGTTGAGAAGAAAGGTTTTGGTTAAATACATTGTCTTGTGTGCCCTTACTATCCACCAGTGTGCTAGGTGTGACATTGATGGGTTCTCTCAGGAGCTGCATCATGCAGACTGAATGCAATATCCTCTTTTAAAGACACTTTCAGCTTTATACTATGGTATCTGTCTCCAGTATGGTAACTGTTCAGCCATATTGCTTTTACCTTTGTACTTCTTGATAAGTGTATTTGCAGTGCCTTCACAATACATCAATAACATATTACTTATCAACATTTACTTATGTTCAGTGATATATATATATATATATATATATATGTATATATATATATATATATATATATATACATATATATATATATATATATATATATATATGGGTCTATGTCAGATGGTCGAGTTTTCATAAACTAGAAATTCATATGGTCAAGACCATATATTCAAGTTTCCAAAAACTCGAACATCAAAATAAAAACCAAAAAAAAACCCCATAAAAATCTACTTTTTTATGTTTTTTTCGAGGGGGCAAGATGCCTGAACCTCCCACACCCCCTGCAAATTATATAAACCAACTCTGAGATTGCATTACAGTGAGGAAAAGGGTAAATTTCCAGATCTGCACTTTACTGCGATCTCCATTCAAAAGCTTGGAGTTTTCAAAAAGTCAGTTATAGGGTCTCAACCATATGAATTTCTCATTTCTGAAAAGTCGATTAACTGATAGGGACCCATATATATATATATATATATATATATATATATATATATATACACACACACACACACACACACACACACACACACACACACACACACACACACACACAGTGGATATAAAAAGTGTACACAACCCTGTTAAAATGCCAGATTTTTGTGATATAAAAAAATGAGACCACAATAAATCAATTGAAAAACAAACGATCTGTTAGGGGAAAAAATATGAAAGATAAAAAACATATGATACTCTGGTTGCATAAGTATACACACCCTTAAACTAATACTTTGGTGAAGCACCTTTTGATTTAATTACAGCATTCAGTCTTCTTGGGTAGGAGTCTATCAGCCTGGCACATCTTAACTTGGCAATATTTGCCCACTCATCCTTGCAAAAGTGCTCCAAATCTGTCAGATTGCAAGGGCATCCCTTGTGCACAGTTCTCTTCAAGTCACCCCACAGATTTTCTATTCGATTTAGGTCTGGGCTCTGGCTGGGCCATTTGAAAACTTTAATTTTCTTCTGGTGAAGCCATTCTTTTGTTGATTTGGATGTATGCTTGGGGTTATTGTCATGTTGAAAGGTGAGCTTCCTCTTCATCTTCAGCTTTCTAGCAGACGCCTTAAGGTTTTGGGTCAAAAGTGACTGGTATTTGGAACTGTTCATAGTTCTCTCCACCTTGGCTAAAGCCACAGTTCCAGCTGAAGAAAAGCAACCCAAAAGCATGATACTGCCACCACCATGCTTCACCATGGGGGTGGTGTTTATTTTGTGATGCAAAGTGTTATTTTTGCACCAAATGTATCTTTTGGAATTGTGGCCAAAAAGTTCAACCTTGGTCTCATCAGACCATAACACATTTTCACACATGTTTTTGAGAGACTTAATGTATTGTTTTGCAAATTTTAGCCAGACCTGAATGTTTTTCTGCGTATGAAAAGGCTTCCATCTTGCAACCCTACCTCATAGGCCAGACATATGGAGAATATGGGAGATTGTTGTCACATATAGTACACAACCAGTACTTGCCAGAAATTTATGCAGCTCCTTCAGTGTTGCTGTGGGTCTCTTGCCAGCTTTCCTGACCAGTTTTCATATTGTCTTTTCATCAGTTTTGGAGGGACGTCCAGTTCTTTGCAACGTCACTGTTGTCCCATATTTTCTCCATTTTTTGATGACTGTCTTCTCTGTGTTCCATGGTATAACCAATGCTGTGGAAATTTTTTTGTACCCTTTTTCTGACTGATACCTTTCAACAATGAGATCCTTTTAATGCTTTCTAAGCTCTCTGCGAACCATGGCTTGTGCTGTAGCAGGTAACTGAGTAAATGTTAAGAAAATCCTGCTAGGACAGCTGAACTTTACTTGGGGTTAATCAGAGTCCCTTTAACTGATGGCAGGTGTGTACCCAAGAAGACTGAATGCTGCAATTAAAGCAAAAGGTGCTTCAACAAAGTATTAGTTTAAGGGTGTGCACACTTATGCAACCAGCTTATTGTACATTTTTTATTTTTTATATTTCTCCCCTAACAGATTTGTTTCTTTTTCAATTGATTGTATAGGTTATAGGTCACATTAAAGGTGGGAAAAGTTTTGATATTATTTATTGTGGTCTCATTTTTTTATATCACAAAAACCTGGCATTTTAACAGTGGTGTGTACACTTTTTGTATCCACTGTATTTTAAATTGTGGATCTCCAATGTATGTTCTTAACATACCTTCTAACACTACATCCAAAAATTAGCCACCTGTATACACTTTTGACATGTGCTTGACAGAAAAGAGAAAAAACATTATTACAGTCATGTCTGTTGCTCCTTGATAGTACATTGCCCCTGCACAAGCTATAGTGATGTTGTGTGCATATCTCTGAGATATGATTGTGTGAAAAGTTAAAGAAATAACAGCCACACACATACCTCTCAACTTCTTACTGCAAGAAATCTGGACAAAACCTGGGAAAATGGGGAAAATAGGGACAGATTTTAAATATTGCTCTTATAAATTTAGAAAGTTGCTAGCGTAATATGTTTTGTGTTACCATGCATTTTCTGAAGCATTTGAAGTCTGAAACTCAAATGTATGTCATTATTTAGTGACTTCAGTCCTCAGATTGTCAGAAAACCACAATATTATGAGGAATAGACCAAAAATAAGGGACAAAAATGTGGACATTCTGCGAAAATCTGGACAGTTGAGAGATATGTCTCAGTGCCACAAAAGCCACAGTTATCTTCTATACATATCAGTGATGTATAACTATGAGGAAAATTACAGAAATTTTCTCTGTCAAAGGAAAAAAACTTCAAAGACCAATTCACGTAAGGTTCAAGTATGGCATCCTTTATTACTTGCAGCATGGAGACAAAACATGCAGATACAGGATTTGTCTAAATTACTAGTGAGTAGTATGCTACTTTTATACAGTTCTATGAAATGTTACTTTTCTATGGTTGACGTAGTTAGACACAGCTTTCTGTATTACTCTACAGAAAATGTTACTTAGATTTCCTGCTAACATGTTCAGATTTAAAACTCACTATGTGTTACATAGAAAATGTTACTTGGATTTTCTGCTGACATGACTGGATTATAAAAAACATTTGAGAAAAACAACCTGGCCTTGGGGCTTATTTTTAGCCCAGTACAAACTTTCTATTCTTCAGTTGTGCAGTTCTAATATATATATGTTACATTTCAAGGTACATTTCTAGCTTTGGTACAAGTAATGCTGACTATGGTTTATACTTTCAAGCAGCCTTTGTTTTCATTATCAATAGCTTCAGCAGCTGTGTACTTTCTCACAGCATAAGCAGAAAATCAATTACTCTTTGTTAAGTCTCATGACACTAGTAGAAATGAAACACTTATTATTATTTTCATGACATTAGCAGAAATCAAATGCTTTCCTGTTAATTTCCAAAGCATAAGCAGATCATAGTTGTGCATATTTTCATGACATAACAGGATTGGAATGTCTCTAGTAGCTTGTGCAGATTCATGCAGTGTGAACAGAATAAATGTATTAAACCTCGAATGCACTAAGCATGCATATTACTAATACATATTTTTCTAACATCCTCAGTCTCAAAAATATTATAGTGACCATCTGTGCACACCTCTGAGTTTTGATTGAAAGGAGAATTTAAGAAACAATAATCTCACAGTTCCCAGCCGGCACCTCCCCACACAGAAGCTATTGCAACTTTTTGTGCAGACCTCTGAGCAGGGCCAGTTGTAGAACAGATGAGTCCAGGGTAGAAGCCCTCAATAAGACTCTATAAACTTCACTTCTACTTCCCAAAATGTGAATGCTTCCATGACCTAGATGTTCTGTGATGCATTTTATGTCTAATTTTTGAAAGATAATGACTTGTGGTATATGCACCACTATGATTATGCTCTAAATATGGGGAAAAGGCATGCTTGTTAAGCACCATTCTGACATCAGAGAGATTCTTAACAGGCTTTTATTAAACTTACTACTGTTAATCTCTAGTCACACACTAGATCATTAGCAGCAATCAGCGGTCACCATAAAAGGGCAGAGGGAAGCTGTTAAATATTTCATTTGGAGTCCGACTGAGTGTTCAACAGTCTAAATGACATATTTAACAGTCTGAATGAAGTGTTTGACAGTTTCTTACCACTCTTATGTGGTGGTTGCTCTCTGTGTGGCAACAGTAAGTGTGGTACAGCACTACTGCACTTTTTTCTCCAACTTTTGACTATATAGCTCCTCAGTCACATACTATGTAGGTGCAATATTAACTTCATTTGTATGTTTCTATAAACATTTCTGTGAGGTAGAAGAATGAGAAATAGGACAACAGGGACAGTGAAATGGTGATAAGAATGAAGTTGTAAATTATAGGGCCCATTAAAGTTAGTTTTGGGGTAATAACTATCCAGGTGAGGCTGGACAACAGCAGACCCATGAAGTGAGATTTTAGTAGAGTTTTAAAAGTGTTGGTGTTTGTAGTCTTCGGAAGTGGCAAAGGGATGTAATTTCAATGCCTGGCTACAATACAGGAATCCCCTCCCTCTGCTATTCAGTGATACTGCTAACACAGACACAGTTAAAGATCTACTAAACACTACTTTTTTTCTTTAAAGGAGTCATAGTCTTCTGGTTCTGATTAAGCTGGGAAAGAATTCTGTACATTTGGTCCTGATGTGCTTTTTTTCTAGATGGAGTCATTAACCATGCCTAAGAAGGCTGAAGGCTGTATATTTATATGAGAATGTTGAAGAGACAGCAGCAAACTTTTTGAAATTGTTACTCCTCCATAACAAGGAAATAAACTGGCTGGGAACAATCCAAGAGAAGGAGTTGAGCAGTTTATTTAATTAATCTAAATCTATCTACTTTCAAATAGCAGTGTAACATTCAGTGTATAATTATTTTAAGCTGAACAGGTTAGAAATAGTAATACAAAGCTGGAACCCCTAACTATACATTTTTAAAGGGATGCTCTTAGTTTTTCCATTCCATATTTAATTAATAACTGAAGAGGTATGTTAAAATGTTGATGCATGGGCGTAGGCACAAACAGGGAGATTAAACTTTTTTTCAGCTCACTGAGCATGCCTTAAAATCACCTTTTTAATATGTAAGTAATGCAGAGAGAACTTTTGATTTACTTTCAATTTATAGGTTGACCCCATTCTTTCACCTCAGAACAAAAGGGAAATAATTTCTGACATTTTAACAGAATAAGCAACTGAGTAGCTATAGAGTTTCCCCATGCAATCTAACTTTCTCCTACTGTATATTATACTGGATGGGATTCAGAAAACAACTAAGCCTAAGCAAAAGATTGATGCACTTAGGAAGGAGTGTGGAAATGTAATAGAGTTCATAAAAAAGTATAAAATATAGTAGTGCTAGGTCCAGCACTGCATTGTACAGGGATAATCTGTTGACTACACTTCAGATGACCTAAGCATGAATGGTGGCTTTAGTAGTGGAACTGTAGTGGTAGGGTTTAATAGTGAGCAGCTAATGTTGGTTGGCCTTCCTTGAGGAAACAATTCCACGATCCAGTTGGTTTCTTTGCCGTATGCAAGTCGAAGCTTGTAGGTGACAATGTTACAGCTATTAGGCAGGGATGTGGGCATGATATATCAAACTGATGAGGCAAATCTCATTAGCATATGAGTGAGAACACCCACATACATGGCAAAAGTAAATCCTCCTGGTGATTCAGGAGCCCACATCAGTCACCTGGGCTAAGGTAAAGTTGTATTTAGAAATACTCCCATTGCTTGCTTCATTAGATATAAGCAAGTGCACAGATACCTTTGTGATTGCCTGAATGAAGGCCTACTGAGCTAATTCTTGTCTTATGCCAGGGACTCTTTGGGTGGTAGGGGACTGTAGACACTCAGGACAACGGGAGGGAAACACACACATATCTATATCTATAGCTATACTTATATCTATAGCTATATATATATATATATATAGAGAGAGAGAGAGAGAGAAATAGTGTGTCTGTGTGTGTGTGTGTGTGTGTGTGTGTGTGTGTGTGTGTGTGTGTGTGTGTGTGTGTGTGTGTGTGTGTGTGTGTGTTTGAAAAATGGAACCCAATAGCTTCTGGGGGAGGCTAAGACTTCCAGCATAATTTGATTATTTCCTTCTCATTTATTACGGTGTAATCTTAGCCAGTTAGGATATATTGAAAGAATGCAGGAAAAAATCTGGAAAATATAACTAAGTATGAGAAAACAAGAAAAAAGTAACCTGAATGACGGGGCATGGCCAGGATGTGGGGTGTAGGGGACACACTTCGGGTATGCAGGGTGGCAGTGAACAGCAGGGGATTCATCGAGTCCTTTCCTAGGGTTTAATTTCACCAATGGAGAGAGTGAAAATATCCAGTACTACCAGGGACTTCCCCATTTAAGTACATCACACAGCATATCAACAAGGTTTGCTATTCTCCATACAACATTCTATAATGCTGCAACATCTGGGTAAGAAAAAACATGCAAAATGTTTGCTTTTGTCAGATTTCTGGTATACAACAATCCTTTTTATTGCATCTTTATTTACTACTACATATCATATACCTGGTTGCATAACAGTGTTACAAATGCCCTTGCAGACTCATTCCTATTTGTTTCTAATGAGTGAACACTACACTGGTGATGTCCCTCAATAGGAGTGGCCTTACAACTTTGCTGTGTAGTTAAAATACTATCAGTCTTACAAGCCTCATCTACAAAACCATGGGGTGTACTTTTATCTAAATTCATAAAATGTGATATCACGACTTTTGCTAAACTTGGCCTCCAGCACTTTAGACCCTAGAGAATGCTGACATCTGTGCAGTGGCTGACACATGGTTTAAAGCATTGGCGAGCATACCAACAGTCCAAGGTTCTAATATATTCCACTCATTTAGACCAGCTATTACAAAGACAGAATTTAAAGGTGGAGGTGTCTTGGTTTACATCAAAAATAAATATACCTCAAGGCTGGTCAAGCAGAACAATGCACTTGAGCTTCTCCATGTTCAAATCACCATAGGCAAAATCACATACCACTTTCATGCAAGCTATAAGTCACACTCTGACCCAGGAAACCCATACGATGTATATAAACTTATTGGAAACACTAACCATCCAACCCAATAACATATTCATGGGTGACTTTAATCACCCCACTGTTAACTGGGAATCCTATACGACACCAAGCATACAGGCACAGAGATTCCTGGATTTTGTAAACACAAACTCCCTGGACCAGACTGTCAATACACCAACCAGGGGTGCAACCATACTGGATCTGGACCTCACTAATATGGAAGAGTGCTGCACACCCAATAGTGTAATGTCTTCTCTGTTAAGGTCAGACCACAAAATGGTCTCCTTTGAAGTAAAAATAAAACCTGGAATCCCAGCTAATCCTGGAATATTCAGGAACTACTCTAAGGCTAAATTCCTACTATTATTATTAAGTGATAACCTGGCAAAATGTCAAGCCCTCATAATCCCTAAGAACACTACTGCCTACATGGAACTGTTCAAAGAAACCCTATACAAGCATGTTAATAGCTGGACAGAGGCAGCCGTACCCACCAGAAAGAACTATAGAACTAATTCAAAAAACAAGACACCCTGA
>NC_056733.1:1265218767-1265283767 GCF_019279795.1 Protopterus annectens | reverse complement strand
TAGCAAGGCTTCCAGGAGTAGCCAGAGCTGTCACCAAATGTATAGAAGTACTCTCAGAGATTAAAATATTCTCTAGAAAACAGCCACAATGAAAAGTTTAAATATATTTAATAATAAATAAGAAAAAAAAAACATTAAAACACTTTAACACATGATAATGGGAAATCGCTGCCATTTGTACCTTTACCGTGGAAGAACTGGCCCCCTGATGAAAGAGGTCTGTTAAGAAGTCCAGTACCGCAGACATTGGTGCAGAAAAAGAATCAACATTGTTCTGAGTCGCCCAAATAGAAAACCTTTTCCATTTGCTCCGGTAAACCTTCCTAGTGGAAGGTTTATGAGCCGCCACTAAAATGGCCTTGACAGGTGACGAGATACCGGGAGTCCTAATCAAGGATGGAACTGGAGCAGCCAGGCTGCCAATCTCAAGGTGTGTAGATTCAGAATTGGGAGCCCTTGAGGATGGGAAATGAGATCCGGGATTGGATCTAGAATCCAGGGCGGATTCACTTTGTGAGACCATACATAAGGGAACCAAGGCTGACGAGGCCAGAACGGGGCAATGAGAATCATTCTGCTCCCCAAACTGTTGGCTTTCTGCAAGAGCCACTGCATTAGAGGTAGTGGAGGATAAGCATAAAGGAGATCGGGAGGCCAAGCATGCACCAGTGCGTCTCTCAGGGATTCCCCAGGTGGGGGAAGCAGAGCGAAGAAACTGTCGCATTTGGCGTTTGAGTGAGAAGCAAAAAGATCGCAACAGGGTTGCCCCCAGACGGCAAAAATCTTCTTCGCTACCAGAGGATTGAGAGACCATTCGTGAGGAGAAAGAATGGTGCGACTGAGCTTGTCTGCAAGGATGTTGGACCTTCCCGGAATGTGCGTTGCCACAAGAAAGTGTTTGGTGGAGATTGCCCATTCCCAGACTCTCATGGCCTCTCAACAAAGGGGATAGGACCTGGTTCCCCCCTGCTTGTTGATGTACCAGACTACCGACATGTTGTCCATCTGGATCGCAATAGTCCCTGCAGGGAGAAGGCTGTGAAGTGCTTGCAACGCTAAGAGCACCGCCCTCATCTCCAGGACATTTATATGCAACGAGGTCTCTGAACTGTTCCACGTGCCTTGGACAATCTTGCCCACAGAATGCCCCCCCCACCCGAGGCGAGAAGCGTCCGTAGTCACCATGGCTAGGAGGAATGTTGCACAAAAGGGTCTCCCTGCTAGGAGCTCCGGTGACTGGAGCCACCAAAACAGGGAGTCCCTGCATGCCTTGCTGATAGCTATCGGGCTGTTGAGAGAAGAGTACAGCGGAGACCACTGGACCTGTAGGGTCCATTGAAGAACCCGCATGTGTAAGCGAGCATGGAGAAGAAGTGGAATAGCTGCTGTCACTGAACCCAGGGCCCTCAGGACCAAAGCCGCCATCGGAAACGGTTGCAGGACTGCTGTGATATGACACCTCAGGCTGGACAGTCGATCTGGAGTAAGGAAGGCCCGCATTGATCTTGTGTCCAACCTTCCTCCTATGAAATCTATAAGTTGTGTGGGATGCAGTAAAGATTTTTTCAAGTTTATGGTGATGCCCAGCCTCGGGGCTATAAGGAGGAAATAGTCCCTGGCTGAGCACAGTAGATGCCTTAATGATGCCGTGAGGAGCCAGTCGTCCAGGTACGGAAAGACCTGTAATCCCTGGAGTCTCAGGTGGGCAGCTACCACTGCTAGTAGCTTGGTGAACACCCTGGGGGCAGAGGTGAGACCAAAGGGAAGGACCCTGAACTGGTAGTGGCTGGCTCCCAGCCAGAAGCGAAGGAACCTCCTGGACCGTCTGTCCATCCAAATGTGGTAGTACGCATCCTTGAGGTCGATAGAGCACATCCAATCATTCTCCCGCAAAAGGGGCAGTATAGATTGTAGAGTGACCATCCGGAACTTTTGCTTGGTTACAGACAGGTTCAGCAGGGAAAGGTCTAAGATCGGTCTTAAGTCCCCCGTTTTCTTTGGCACCAAGAAGAACCTGGAGTAAAACCCTGATCCGGTCTAATCTCGGGGGACACGCTGGATGGCTCTTTTTTCTAACAGCTGCTCAATTTTGACAGCTGCTGCCTCCCTTTGGTCGGGTGGTACATCGGGGAGGCTTCTGGATCTGGGGATTTTGCTCAGGGGAATGGCATAACCTCTGGATATCACACGAAGCACCCAACGGTCTGACGTGATTGACTCCCAAGATGTCAGGTGCCTCGAAAAACGCCCCCCGACTGCCTCCAGAGATGGACAGCTGGGCAACCCTTCAGGGCTGTTGCGTGGGTCTGTCAGAGAAGGGTTCTCTGGACCCAAAGTTCCTAGGAGCCCCTCTACCTCTAGGATGGCGACCTCCCTGTCCTCCTCTGCCACGGAAGGACTGGTTGTCCAGAGCAGGTTGGGATTGCTGCGACTTCCGGAACCACATCTTCTTCTGTCCCTTTTGGTTCTTCGAGAAGGACCTCCGGGGAGCTGAGAAGCGGACTCCGATGGCAGACAGCATCTTCCCATCCTTCTCGCTCTGGACTAATGCTTCGTGAACAGTTTTGCCAAACAGGGCAGAACCATCAAAGGGGGCATTCGCGAAGGTCGTTTTGAAGGGCTCTGCAAAGTCACAGTGGCAGAGCCAGGCCTGACGCCTCATGACGAGGCCCACTCCACTAGCTCTAGTGGCTCCCTCAGTTGCGTGAGAAAGTAGCCACATAGAAGTATTAGAAACTGATCTGAGTGTGGCCATACGGGTGGTGTACACGTGCTTGTCCTCCATCAACATGGACTCTGGGGAAGATGCCGCGTACTCTTTAATCAGGTCCCGTTGCATCCTGATGACATGTGCCATGTAGTTCAGCGCTCTCAAAGAGAAAGTTGCTGAACTAAAAGCTCGCTTCCCAATGCGATCTATCGAGCGGGACTCTTTGCTTGGAGGATGCATAGAGGGACTTTTCTGGGCTAATTCCCTCTTTGTGGCTGTGGCCATCATCATAGCATCTACCGGGGGGCCCTTGCTCCAATGAGTGCGGTCCGCCGGTGGGCTCAGGATTCGATCCGGACGCTTGGGGACAAGCTCAACGGTGTCCGGTTCCTTCCATGCTCTGGTGGAAATAAGGTCCACCAGAGGATCGGCAGGTGGGGACACCCAAGAGGTAGATGGGCCTGCCTCGAATGCCTCCAAGAACACAGACTCGTCTGAGGAGGCCTTGGGGGCAGACCACCCCCCCCGATTCTAAGCATCTCCATAATGTCTCCAAAGGAGACGTCCTCCGGGGGTGACCTTGGGGAGCCCTCCCCTTCATCCAAGTCTGTGTCTTCGGTAATGGACTCAGGGGAGTCCACGTGTCTCCTTTTACACTTACGCTTCCGAGGCAATTCCTCGGGGGGAGTGTCCGAGGAGTCCTCTTCAGCAGCCAGATGTTCCAAAGGAACTACTTGGGACATCGAGGTGGGCTGTTCCTGGGACCGGCTGATGGGAGCCTGGCCCAGCTGCAAGGGAGTGCGGGGTGGAGCCGCGGCAGGGACCGGAGGTCCAGTAGTCCTCAACAGTGCCCTTTCCACTACATCGAAAGCCGAGGGAGAGCCGGCCTCTCTAAGCCCCGAGAGCCGACCCCCACTCGGATCCGACGCACGGATCGGAGCTGGAGCTGAGACCGTTGGATCCGAGAGACCAATGTGCTCCGTCCTAGACTGAGTCGAAGACTCACCAGCTCCCTTGGATCCGAGGCTAGGCCCTCGGCTCTGAGAGGTCGGGTCCGAAGTACCTGAAGCACTCAAGGGATGGATCGGATCTGAGGTGCACCGACCAATCAGATCCGAACCACCCCCGGATCCAACTCTGCCCGGCTCCGACAGCTCCGAACCAAGGAGACGGGTCGGAGAAGGAGCCAAGGGGGTGAAAAATGGGGTCAAAGCCCCTCCCGGTTGGGGGGGGGCTAAGAGCACTCCCATTTGCATCTGGGCCTGGATGAAACGCCTCATCATCCGGTCCATGTCTGCTTCTGACATTGAGAAAGTGGATCTAGATGAGGCCACCGAAGCGGACCTAGAGAGCCGCCTCGGGGACCTCACCGAAGGGCTAGTCTCCTCCTCCTTGGGTCCGGAGGAGAACCGAGGGGAATGGAGCCGAGGAGGAGGAGATCTAGAAGACACAGTAGAGGCCCGCTTAGACGGAGGGGCCGAGCTTGAGGTCTCAGCCCGCCGTTTGCGGTGCCTCTCCTTATGTCTCTCCTTCTGTCTCTCCTTCTCTCTAATGGTCTCCCTATCCTCCGGCTTCTTGGAGGGAGGTTGAGTCCCTGCCGGGGAAAGGGAGACCGAAGCACCCGTGGTAGGTTGCTGGCTAACAGGGGCAGAGGCCGAAGCCGCATCTGGAGGGAGAAGTCCCGCCAGTACTAACTTCGACCTCCGCTCCCTTAAAGCTCGGGGGTTGAACCCTGCGCATATGGTACAACCAGATGACAGGTGTTCAACCCCAAGATTAATGCACCGAGTGTGGCCATCAGCTGGGGACAGCTTGTGGCCACACTCGGTACATTTTGAGAAAACTGCCTTAGGGGCTTCTGCCATGGTACACCCTATAGGCCTAACACACAAAAGAAACTGAAAACTCACACAAAACTACGCAAAACCCGAAGAAAAGTTTTAAGGTAAAGAGAGGAAAGCCTAAAACACACACACACAACTAAAAAGAGTGTAAAACTTTAAAGTTTTTTCTGTCAAAACTTATCTGAACAGTAATTGCTGCCAGGAGCTCGAGGAATCCGTTGCTACTTGAAACGCGGCAAACGAAATCTGGGGTCAGTTAGGGCTTGGCAGGGGATTATGGGTAGAGGGAGGAGCTAGGAGCTCGGATCCTAAGCTTTTGAAATGCCAGCTCGGATCCGAAGTCGGATCTGATACCCACAGGTTGCAGACAAATGAAGTCTGCCTACTTCAGATTATATGTATCTGCATTTAGCTGAGATGTGAAATACCCAAGAATGAGATATTAGCCTTAAAAGTTGCTGGTTTTATCAACTCACTAGCTTTCTTTTTTTTTGTTTTTTTGGTTTTTTTTTCTTTGTGTGATTGTTTTGATTAAAAGTAAATTTATTCACATTCCCTTTATAAAGTTACTGTCAAGCCATTATTGTGGGATAGCATTAGCAAAAAAAAAGTCATTTTATGCTAATCATAGATACGTTAACTACCTATAAGTATCCTGATATATAACCTGAAAAGGTCTGCAGCAACAGCATTGTGACCTCGCCATGTTCAACCTCAATTTACATCGTGTTCAGCCTCAGTTTACCCAGTGGCACCTGATACTGAAACAGCTTAGACTATAACACTTTGCACACCTGACTCCATATAAAACATACATTACTGCTGTACACTGCGATAGTAACCAGTGCATGAAGGACAAGCCTCACTTCAGTGGTAGCTGCTGGTGCTATAAATATTTCACAGTGATGAGTGTCATTCGTCAAAACATGCAGCATGGGAATTATTATTCTTCAGACATAAAAACAAAGCTATAATAATATGACAGCACTCAGTTCTATTCAGAAGATCCTTATGACTAAATTTTCTTCCATGTGTGCCCTTTGGGTACTATTTCACTTTCCTGACTACATTTAACATTTTTTTAATTTAATTTTTTATCCTGTCATGATGCTGCACATTTTTATTTCTAAAGGGGAAGAAACAGCATGAAATTTATGTAAAATATTTTATCCATTTCCATTTGTTCAGTCAGTGAGATCACAATGAGTTGAAAGTACACTGTAAAAGACAACTGAGATACTGCACACAAAATATCCTACAAAATTAGAGGCAGAATGACCTTAACAATATGTCATCCTTAGCGGAGTAAATGACTGTTTGAGTCAGGGGTATTATTCATATCCCTTAGCAGACTAAGTCTTTAGGATGTTTGAAATTTCTCATCCTCATTGAAAGAATAAAAAGGTGTGACCGACTTGAATGTACAAGTGAAGCTTCATTTCTATATTACTGATTTAACTCCATACTATCTCTGCGCTTATTAACCTTAGCTGCTTTAGAAACCTCTCATGGGACAAGGAGCAGTTAATTCACTAAATCATTTGCTACAGTCAAGCCAAGGATGACTCACACAACTGGAGTGTATAAAAGTTCACACAAAAGAATTGAAGAAGTGAATCTCCAGATGGATACATCTTTAACAATTCCCATGGTAGTGTTACAGGGTTTATAAAACCGTGTGTATCTAATCATCACCAGTATTACTGACACTGTAAAACTATTATGAAATAAAATTGTCATTCAGTTATTTTTATATTATCAATATACATCCACAGCAAAAGAAAATACATTTCACGTGTAGATTGCCCACAAGCACAAAAAACAAAAGTCTGGAGTGAAAGATGTATAGAAAACTTTTCTTTTAAATGACTGCAGTATTTTTAATAGAGTATACAGACCTATATTACACTGTGCATTTCTGAGCCAATATGCAGAAATACTATAATTTTCTGCATTGGACAATTACAGATGTATTATAATGCCTTGATAAAGGGAAGCTTGTAAAATGCTACTGTGAACGTGTCTGTATTTTGCCTGGACCTGTCTACATTTGCACTGAAAGTTTTATCATCTTCTTTTTACTGTATTTTGGTTACTTGGCACTTATTCCTAAATTTAATAACAACTGACATTTCTTATTTGTCAAATACTTGAGAATGTAAGTCAAATCTTTCAGTTATAGCATGCTCATGAAATTACAATAAAGTCAAAACATTTGTCCATATCTAGTGAGGTCACGCTTATTAGCCTGTGTGACAACCCACCTCTGCTCCAGTAATCAGGGACCCTCAATCCTCACCACTGGCAAAAATGGAGGACATACACTGTGAGTATGACAAGTACATACAGTATTTTCAGATACAGCTCTCTGCATCAAGTGTAATTTCCCTTAAGAGCCCACAGAGACCACAGTCAGTTCTGGGCTGGTTTCTCCCTCTTTCTCCAGATCCGCAGTAAGACTCCCCACTGGCACAACTATAGAGTTGAGATTTCAGCTGAGTGGCCAAGCCAAGACCTCCAGCACTCTCTCTGTCCAACCAGTGCTTCGTTTCCCTGCCCAAGTAGCTGACACAGACACTCTTTGAGGTTTGATTTACACACACACACACACAAACACCTGGGAAAGGCTGACACAGGTTTACTAGCTATGCTCCTATTTGCCCAAACTATAAGATAGTTAACACTGCCACCATCCAACTCCTCACCAGCTACTTTAAGGCCCTTAACAAAGGGTGTCCAATCTTACTGTGTAATATTAATATTAATACAAATGGTAGTTTGACCAAGTGCAAGGCTATTAGGAGTGTTATATTCACTGTTGCTCATTTTCTAAATTTATTTTTCATGCATCCATACATTTTCTTCAGCCCTCTTTTTTTTTGGTGCGGGGAGGGGCAGAGTGCCATCCAAGCATGGCTGCAAAGTGTACCAAATAAATATGCAAGTACTCTCAAAGCTGAAATATCTCCAGACAGATCAACCACAATGAAAGGTTTAAAAATATTTAATAATAAATAATGGAACAAGAAAATACTCAGTATATATTCACAGTGACATCAGAGTTCAAAATCACAGGTAATATTTAAAACAACATTGCAGGCCAGTCTCTAATAAATAAAGAAAAATATCTAAACTAAGATTTGCTATATCGCTGACTATATCTAAGAGAATTATATTATTCCCGAGTAACTTTCTTCAACAGAGCAAGGCAGATGTGGTGACTGGTTCTTGTCATGTCCAAGACAGAATACAGAATGCCCTCTCTCTAAGAAACTTCTCAGAGTAATATCTCAAATATTACTGCTAGGATAGCTAGCAGAATGACATCATTTTTTGTCATCTAACTCTCCCAAGTGAAACCCCCACTGTTGGAAGCTAACAGTATTTAGCATCTAACTGTGAAAATACATAGACCTCAGATCTTTGGCAGATGCTGGAAGTCATAAAACAATTAAATTCCTCCACCTTTCAAGACTAGTAATTATTTCACCTTAAAGACAATACAGAAAGCTCCCTAGTACCGACATTATGTCTCCTGCCTAGCCTATAAAGTAATTTAATTTCAGCTATTTTTCTGTAGATAACCTCCTGTATTCCAGTTTCCACTATTAAAATATATACATTTAAACAATTACAATAGAGCATGCACATTTCTGTTCTCTTCCAGCATGGCACACTGTGGTTACATTTTAAGCACAAGCACTTTATAAAATACCTTTTTGACACACGTGTCTGTACAGACCAGTTTGATATACACATGACATACAGTTCTAATACAGTTGTAACACAAGCATTTTATATAAATCATGTTGATATTTTATATAAATCATGTTGATATTCACAAATGCCTATGAACCTATGAAATGCCATTTAATTATTTATAAAAGTCCAGATAGCTGTGTTGGCAGTATCTCCTTTCATGACACAACTTCCCCTTCTAAGACTCAAGCTAATTTTTCAAGTGACCCTTGAGAAACATTGCTTGAGAGGGATGAGCCTATCTGGGAATACATTACCCTATACCCTGTCTTGAGAGCCCATCTACATTGGTATTGCTTACTCCACTACAGTGCTGCACTGTCATATCATATGCCTGCAACCCTAGTCTCCATCATAGGAATTTGGGATTTTGCTGGCTGGCTCCCTGTAGCCATAGATCCCCCTCAGACTGCTCCTGCCTTCTACTGCAAATACTTAGCACCAGGTCCTCCCTATCATGGCAATGTTTCATCATGTTTACATGATACAATTTATGCCCCTGCCTAGCAGTTCTACCATGTAGTTAACATCACTGACCTGCCTTACCACTTTGAATGGTCCTTCCCAAGCTGCCTGCAGCTTCTTGTCTCTGACAGGAATGAGAACCATAACCTGTTTCCCCACAGCATACTCTGTAGCTCAAGCATTCCTGTCATACCAGACCTTTTTCTGCTGTTGGGCTTCTTCCAGGTTCTCCTGGGCCAAGCCCATGAGTTTTTTGAACCTTGTCCTGAGGTTTAGGACATATGCCACAACAGACTCCTTGTGGGAGTCACACTCATCACAGAACAAATCTAGAGGTCCCCTCACCCTATACCCATACAGCAACTCAAAGAGTGAAATACCTGTGGATTCCTGGGGTACCTCTCTGTAAGCAAACAATAGATATGGAAAATAGTTGTCCCACTCCCTCTTAAACTGGACTGCAAATGCCCATAGCATGGTCTTTAGTGTAGAGTTTAACCTCTCCATCAGACCATTAGTCTGGGGATGGTAAGGTGGTCTTTAGGTACTTCACCCTGCAGACAAGCCAGCAGGTCTGACATGAAATTGGCACATCAGTCAGTATTTCTTTTGGGAAACTTACCCTGCAGAAAATCTCTAACAAAGCA
This sequence comes from Protopterus annectens, assembly GCF_019279795.1. Classification (NCBI taxonomy): domain Eukaryota; kingdom Metazoa; phylum Chordata; order Ceratodontiformes; family Protopteridae; genus Protopterus; species Protopterus annectens. Next base: position 1,265,274,342 of record NC_056733.1, on the reverse strand, counting down.
TTTGGCACATTTTCTGCCTCAATGGAGGACAGGGCCACTGTTTCAGGGTATCTGGTAGCATAATCTACTACCACTAGGATATGCTTTTTTCCTTTTGAACTTGGGGTACTCAGAGGCCCCACAATATCCATGGCTATCCTCTGAAACATCTTCTCTATCACAGGCAAAGGCATCAACGAAGCTTTGACCTCATCTCCTGACTTGCCTACTTTTTGGCATTGCTCACAGGTCCTGCAGTGCCCTGTTGCATCCCTGGAAATCCCAGGCCAATAAAAGTTTTGCATAATGCATCTCTTGGTACACTCTATGCCCATATGATCTGCAAAGGGAATGTCATGGGCTATGGCTACAAGTGCCACACAGTAGGCTCTGGACACTACCAAGTGTTGTATTCGCTCACCCTCTAGTCCTCTCGCAGGGATCCACTCTCTATACAGTAACCCTTTTTCCCAGTATACAGATTCCCCCTTTCCTTCAGAATCAGGTGCCTCCCTGGCTACCTCCATCAAGCCTTGTAATGTAGGGCCTGAGAGCTGAGTCTACCTCAACTATCTCTTTGTAACCCTTTCCAGCTCCCCTTCCATAGGAAGTCTGGTATCCTCTGACAGCGGTGCCTCACTGTTAGCCTGGGTACTACTACTCCCCTCTGCCCTTGCAGTCACTCTGTTCAAGGGAACATCAGTACCCACACACAGCTGTGGCTCCCCTTCAGTCTCACTGCTACTGGGTAGCTCCTTCCTTGAAGTAGCCACCTCACCAGTCCTGGCATCAAGTGTGAGGTCTGTCTGGGTCCTTCCGGGCTACCAGATCCACATGCTTGTCTCCAAGCCTGACTGCATGTCACTGCATGCATACAAGGTACTGCATTATCAAAATCATTCCCTATCAAGACATCTGCAAGGATATTCTCAAACAAACCTACTTGCTTGCTTCCTTTTCCATCCTCCCAGTCAAGATGAACCCTAGCCAAAGGTATTTGGAATGGGATCCCTCCTAAAGCTCGGACTGCAGTAGACTCCCCAAGCAAGTAGTGCTCTTCTTTAACCATTGCAGACTTCACAATGGTTAGGTCAGAGGCTGTGTCTGTCTTAGCAATGGCCTGTTTCCCATCTACTAAGATAGGATATAACCTCATTTGGTAGTTTGGTACCCTTGTTGTCTCCAGACAACTTACTGCTGGCATTCTGTCATTCCCACTTACTTGTTCCCCCACCTTTTGTTCCCCATCTTGCTTCCATAAACATATATATGCTACATGGCCCCATTGGTTACATTTAAAACATTTAACCCTTGACCCTGGCTGCATACCAGAACTAGTGGTTTCCCTTGTTACTGGAGGACTCTGTTGGGGCATTTCAGGCTACCCACCATGGGTTCCCTTAGACCCATGTGCAGTACAAGGTATCCCTTTCCTGTGCAGTGATACCCTGCTTGCAAGGTATAGGTCTCCCTTTTTCCCCAACTCATCTGTGGTACTACATTCTCTGTCTGCCAACCAGATTCTCATGTCCTCAGGTAAAGTGCTAAGGGCTTGTTCCCTCACCAAAAGGTCTGCCAGCCCTTCAAAAGAGGTGACCTGACACCCACTCACCCACCTATGAAAACAAGTGCTTAACTCAGCAATATACTCACACACACTTTCATCTGCCTTGCATCTATGCTCACAAAACTTTTTTCTATAAGCTTCAGGTGTTAACTTAAAAGACTCTAATAAACAATTTTTAACTGTATTATAACTTAAGCAATAAGTAATCATATGCACTAAACAGCCTATAATTGCAGAATACCTTGGGAAAACAGCTCTTGTACTTTACAAAAAAAAGGACCAAACCAGGCATGTCCAAGGGTCAGCTTCCAGTGATTTCTCCTGTCCACCTGGTGAATCTGGGCATACTGGGGCAATGCAGGAATTGCCTCATGTACACAGACAACCCTCTCCTCCTACCACTCAACACTACAACCTGCAAGAGATGCACTTACATAGCCAAACTGAAAGCAAACCTCTCTCCACCCAAGATTGTGTTAGATAGTCAAAAGGAGAAGGTTAACACCCACACTACACCTCAAGCAACACATAGCCCTTCTAAACCCACACCACAACACCCTCACATAGCAACACTAAACCCTCATATGTAGAGACCCTTAACAGTAACCTGCCCAAGCAACAAGGACCTCCGAAGCTGAAATGCAAACACCAATCACAACCAAAGTGTCACATAGCTCACAACACCAGTGTGCCACCCAACAACAGCCTCTAAGACAAGACAACATACCCAACACTTTAGTCATAGGTGACTCTATAGTCAGGCACACTGATGTCCCACTCACAAGGCTGAACAAGGAGAAAATTACAGTCAGCTGCCTGTCAGGTGCCAGGATCCGCCACATAATGCATGCACTCAAGTCACTCCACAACAAGTACAAATATGACTCTGCCATTGTCCATGTTGGAGTGAATGACTTGAGACATACCTCCCTGGACTACATGAAAAGAGACATGGAAGAGCTCTCGGATCATGTGGCCCAGGCAGGTATGACCCTAGCCCTGAGTAGCATCCTGCCTTCGCCCAGAATGATACCACAGTATAAGGACAAAATGATTGACTTCAACAATTGGCTAAGCTTCTGGTGTCATTTAAAGGGGATCCACTATCTGTCTGCCTGGGACGACATGATTGGCAGACCAAGATGCTTTGCCAGAGATGGTCTGCACCTGTCATCCCTGGGATTCAGATTACTGGTTAAGGCTCTTGCCACCCCTATAGTGGCTTTTTTAGGCAAAGTTCAAAGGACAAAACCACCACAGTAACAGGTACAAGCATGCAAAATCTGAAGGTAATGCTACTCAATGCTAGAAGTCTAAAACTCAAAATGCACTCTCTTGAGGCACTCCTAAAAATGGAGACCATCAATATCTGTGCAGTAACTGAGACCTGGTTTAAGGCTCCAGAGAGCACCCCTGCAAAACCAGGCTACAGCTCATACCATACTTTTCGGCCACCAAACCAGGCCCAAAACACTAAAGGTAGAGGAATGTCCATATTCACCAAGGATATTCACACCACCAGGCTAGTTGCCCAACACAATGCATCTGAAATTCTCCAGGTGCAACTAACACTAGGTAAGACTGCAATCCAAACTGTAGCTTGCTACAGATCCCCCACCATGCCCCAAGATTCTCACTACACCTTTCTAAACATAATGGAAAATATTAAGATACAACTAAATACCCTAATACTGGGTGATTTCAACTACCCTGCTATTAGCTGGGAAAACTACTCGTGTATCAACACCTTTGCCCAACGGTTCTTGGAATTCATAAATTCCAATACCCTAGGCCAACTAATTCATAGTCCAAACAGGGACTCCAGTTTCCTAGACCTGGTCATTACCAACATGGGAAATCGATGCTCCACACCTATGGTCACCCCCTCGTTGTTCAGGTCTGACCATAAGCTAATCACCCTTGACATCCACATCCCTTCCCCACCCCCCCAGTAAGGAAACCTCTGTAAAAAACCTCTCCAAAGCCAACTTCATGCTACTCAAGTCAGAAGTGACAAACTTCATGACACCCATGCAGATGGGAACTGAAAGTTCAACTGCTGAATCCTGCACTAAGGCACTGTCGGAGCACATCCACTCGTGCATGAATTGTGCCATCCCAAATAGAACCAAGATGCTCTCCTCCAAAAAAAGGAAGCCAATCTGGTGGTCCCCTGCCATAAACAAACTTTACAACAAAAGGAAGAAACTGTTGCAGAAAAGAGGAAAATCCCAGGATGCAAAAAACTCCCTTACCAGCCTCAGTAAGAAGCTGAGAGCCCTCATAAAATCTTCCAAAGCTAGTTACGAAAATAAAAATTGCCAAAGACTCCAAAGACAACCACAAGGCATTCTATAGCTATGTCAAGAATCTAAATGGCTCATAGCTTCATAGGTTCATAGGTAAGTACTAGGCAATCTGCCCGAGGGCATCTATAAGCCTAGCCAGAATGTACTGGCTTTCGCCACCCCCTTAGATTAGATCCCTGTGCCTCAGTCCAGCAGAGCCATTAGTTCCCTGTGCCTCTGTCCAGCAGAGCCAATGCAGTGATCCCCGGGGAAAATTTTTTGTTTCCCATCCACTCATCAAGGTTTCTCTTGAAGAGCGTTAGTAAGGGGCTCTGCCTAATGTAGATTGGAATCCTGTTCCAAAGCATGGGGAGTCTCTGGGACAGAAATCTATCCATCCAGCATGTCCTATTTATTGTTGTGGTGAGGTTTAGATCTCTAGAGCATGTGGTGCTTGGCGATTTGTTTTTTTTTAGGTGGAGCATGTTCATCAATTCTGGGTTGGACATGGCCTTGTATGTCAGGCAGAGATCACCTCTGAGTAAGCGATATTCAATCGAGTACAGCTGGAGTTTCTTCAGTTGGGCTGCATACGGCATATGTTTGAGACAAGTAATCCTCTTGGTGAGGTACATCTGTGGTCTTTCCAGCTGTTGCAGGTGTCTTGTAAGGTTCATAGGTAGGTACTAGGCTATTGGCCCTGGGGCCTATACGAGCCCAGCCAAAAAGGTATCCTGGCTTTTGCCACCCAAGAAAATTATTTTCTTATGCCACTGTTGAGCAAAGCCACAGAGGTGATCCCCGTGGTGAATTTCCTATTTCCCATCCAATCATTAAGATTTTTCTTGAAGAGTGCTAATGAGGAGCTTTGTTTGATATAGATAGATAGTTTATTCCAGAGTATGGAAAGTCTCTGGGACAGGAATCTATCCCTCCAGCATGTTCTGTTTATTGTGGTGACAAGGATTATGTCCCTAGAGCGTGTAGCTCGGAGGGATTGGGATTTCTTTAAGTGGAGCATGTCCAACAGCTCTGGGTTTGACATAGTTTTGTATGTTAGGCAGAGATCACCTCTGAGTAGGCGATATGCGATGGAGTAAAGCTGGAGTTTTTTGAGACAGTCTGCGTAGGGCATCTGTTTGAGGCCAGTAATCCTCTTTGTGAGGTATTTATGCGGCCTTTCCAATTGTTGTAGATGTCTTGCAAGGTACATACCAAAAAGGGTGTTGTACTCTATAATGGGTCTAATCAGTGATGAGTAGAGGGGAACAATGACCTCTTTTTTTCTGGATGAGAAAACTTTTGTGATGAGGTGTGCCACGTAGAAGGATTTCCTGATGACTGTGGCGATCTGATTACCAAAGGAGAGACTACTGTCCACCTGTGTCCCAAGGTCTCATCACACATTCGATGTTAAGTATACTATCACCTATGCTGTAGTTCATGGGTACAGAGTTTTTACCAAAGGGGATGACAATGCACTTTTTGGCATTGAGCTTGAGGCCATGGCTTTGACACCAGGCATCTGCCTCAATGAGGCCCTTTTGTAGGATGTCCACATCGTTAGGAGTTTCGATTATGGCTCCTAGTTTCCAGTCATCTGCAAACTTTGTTAGCCAAAGACCTTCTGTGTTAGCCTGTACTTCAGAGAAGTAGATACCAAACAGGAGAGGACCCAGGATTGAACCCTGTGGTACTCCACTTGTCATTGGTCTGAAGTCGGATTTGGAGTCTGCTACTTTCACAGTGTGGGTTCTGTCAGTGAGCCAGTTGGCAACCCATCTTGTGACATAGGGATTTATACCTAGTTTAGTGAGTTTATCTATAATTCCAGAGTGGGGATGGTGTCAAAAACCTCGGCAAGATCTAGATAGGCTGTGTGTACCACCTTACCCTTGTCTACGACTTTGGTGACTGCTTCAAAGAAGTCTATCAGGTTTAGGAGACATGATCTGCCTTTTACAAACCCAAACTGGGTGAGGTCCAGAGTTTGGAGATTACCAATGTCTTTGTTTATAAGTTCCATGATGATACGTTCCATGGCCTTGCAGACCAGGCTCATCAGGCTAATGGGGCAGTAGTTCCCAGGGTCCATGGTGGCTCCCCCTTTGTGGAGTTAGATAACTGTCGCTGTGCGCCATTCAGCAGGCACAAAGCCTGAGATGAGGCTATGATTGAACATGGTACTTAGGTGGGGTGCCAATTCATTCTGTAGTTCATGTAGAATGCAGCCTGGGTTGTTGTCTGGTCCCATGGATGCTGTGTTCTTGGCTTTGGAGAGTGTGGTTTTTACCTGCACAGCCGTGATTACAGGAACTTTACATTCTTCCAGTATAGAGATGGGCTCTTTAGGGAGTGAGAGGGGGGTAAAGCTGGCACTGAACCTATCTGCAATATCAGTTGGGTCTGTATATTTAGTGCCATTGTGCTGTAACTCAGAGCAGATCAGAGTGTTGCCATTGAGATTCGTAACATAGCTATAGAATGCTTTGTGGTTGTCTTTAGAATCAGTGGTGATTTTGTTTTCGTAACTAGCTTTGGAGGATTTTATCAGGGATCGCAGCTTCTTACTGAGGCTGACCAGGGAGCTCCTCCACTCATGGGATTTTACTCTCTTTTGCAACAGTTTCTTCCTTCTGTTGTACAGTTTGTTTATGGCTTCCTTTTTTTGGAGGATAGCGTCTTGATTCTGTTTGGGATAGCACGATCCATGCACTCATGTAAGTGCTTATAAAGTGCAATTGTGTAGGATTCAGTAGTCATAACTGTATTCTCCATCTGCATGGATGTCATGAAGTTCATCACTTCTGTCTTAAGAAGCATGAAGTTGGCTTGGTAGAAATTTTTTACCATTGTTTCCTTAATGGGGGGTGGGGGCAGGATGTGGATATCTTGGGTAATTAGCTTATGGTCGGATCGGACCAATGAGGTGTTGACTTCAAGTGTGGAACACCGGTCACTCATGTTGGCAATGACTAGATCTAGGATATTTTTGCCCCTGGTGGGAGTGTGGATAAGTTGATCCAGGGCATTGGAGTTTATGAATTCCAGAAAGTGTGGAGTGAAGGAGTTGGTACATGAGTAGTTTTCCCAGTTAATGGTGAGGTAGTTGAAATCGCCCATTATTAGGGTGTTTGGTTGAACCCTAATATTTTCCAGTACATCAAGAAAAGAGGAGTGGGAATTCTGGGGCATGGTGGGTGATCTGTAGCAAGCTACAATTTGGATTGCAGTTTTGCACAGAGTTAGTTGCACCTGGATAACCTCGGCTACATTATGCTGAACAACTAGCCTGGAGGTGTGGATATTCTTAATGAATATGGACACATCTCCACCTTTGGTGTTTTGGTCCAGGTTACATGGCCGAAAAGTGTGGTATGAGTTATAGCCTGGTAGTGCATGGGGTGCTCTCTGGAGCCTTGAACCAGGTCTCAGTCACTGCACAGATATCGATGTTCTCCATTTTAAGGAGTGCCTCGAGTGAGTGTATTTTGAGATTTAGACTTCTAGCATTGAGTAGCATTACCCTCAGTTTTTGCTTGCCTGTTCCTGTTATAGTGGTGAATTTGTCATTTGAACCTTGTCTAAAAAAGGCAGTATAGGGGAGGCAAGAACCTTAGCCAGTATCCAGAATCCCAGGGGTGACAGGTGCAGGCCATCTCTGGCAAAGCATTGTGGTCTGTCAACCATGTCATTCCAGGCAGACAGATACTGGATCCCTTTAGAATGACACCAGAAGCTTAGCCAATTGTTGAAGTCAATCATTTTGTCCTTGTACTGCGGCATCATTCTGGGTGATGGCAGAATGCTACTTAGGGCTAGGGTCATACCTGCCTGGGCTAGAAGATCGGAGAGCTCTTCCATGTCTCTTTTCATGTAGTCCAGGGAGGTATGTCTCAGGTCATTCACACCAACATGGACAATGACAGAGTCATATATGTACTTGTTGTGGGGTGACCTGAGTGCGTGGGTTATGTGGCGGATCCTGGGACCTGACAGGCAGCTGACAGTAACCTTCTCCTTGTTTAGCCTGGTGAGTGGGACATCAGTGTGCCTGACTATACAGTCACCTATGACTAGTGCATTAGGTACTTTGTTTTGCCTTATTGGCTGTGGTTAAGTGGCACACTGAGTCTGTGGGCTATGTGTCATTTGGGTTGTGTTGGGGGGTGAAGGTTGCTTGCATTTCTGCTTTGGAGGTCTCTGTTGCTTGAGCAGATTATTATTGAGAGCCTCCATGAATGTTTTTGTGTTTCTGTATGTGGATTTTGGTAGTGTAGATTTAGTGAGACTATGTGATGAGTGTGGTGTAAGTATTTACCTTCTCCTCTTGACTGTCAAGTTCAGTCTTGACTGGAGACAGCTTTACGTCCAGTTTGGCTAGATAAGTGCATCTCTCACAGGTTGTAGTGTTGGGTGGTAGGAGGAGAGGGTTGTCTGTGTACATGAGGCAATTTCTACATTGCCCCAAGCTGCCCAGATTCATCAGATAGACAGAAGAGAACACTGGGAGCTGACCCTTGGACATGCCTGAATAAAAAACTATTTTTCTCTAGATAAGTGAGGAAAGTGAGTACAAGAGCTGCTTTTCTCTAAGCAAGTGAGGTACATCCCAAATGGGGCATTGTACTCTATGATGGGTCTGATGAGTGATGAGTAGAGGGGCACAATAACCTATTTTGTTCTAGACGTGAACTCTTTTGTGATTAAGTGGGCCACATAGAATGATTTTCTAACCACCTTGACAATATGATTATCAAAGGAGAGATTACTATCTACTTGGGTCCCCAGATCCCTCATTACATTTTCAAAACAAAGTACCTAAACTGTGAGTTTTGGCCAACTGAGACCTGCATGAGTGGAGTTAAGTAGATTTTTATCTGCACTTTTATCAAATAATACACGGTTTAAAGTAATTTGTTTGTGTTGCATTGAGCAATATCTAGCTGGAAGTTGTGACTGTTTTTTTCAGTAGTTCTTATACAAGTGGTATATTCAGTTAAGGCTTGTTAAAAAACCTGCATAGCCAGTGATAAGTGGGGATCGTTTAGCTCATTGTTATTCGGTTTCTGTCTTATACAAGTGGTACAGTGAATTGTTTTCTGTTTAAACTGTGAGCTTTGGCCAACTGAGACCTGCATGAGTGGAGTTAAGTAGATTTTTTCCACAAACACTTCAAAAAGAGCAAAACACAAACATAATCCAAGTGTAAAGCCAGCTCTTTATTCTCGATCTGGTACCTCGGCCTTTCGCCTTCAAAGGATCACAGAAACAGTGCATATTATAAGAGTATATATACACATCTTCTTAATAGTATAATTAATCTTAATTAACAAAACCATCTGAAATAATCAATTAAAACAATCACATTCATTTAAAGTGACAGTCATATTTAAACTAACAATAAGATTCATGTTGGTTTTAAAGTTAATTTTCAATTCAGTTTTAAAGATGGAAATAATCAATACAGCAATATATCTTATTTATAAATAAATAAATAAATAAATAGCTAAATAAATAGCTGAACAAATCACTACAAATAATTATATGATTTAAATATTCGGTTTCTGTCTTACACAAGTGGTACAGTGAATTGTTTTCTGTTTAAACTGTGAGCTTTGGCCAACTGAGACCTGCATGAGTGAAGTTAAGTAGATTACTATCTGCACTTTTATCAAATAATACACGATTTAAAGTAATTTGTTTGTGTTGCATTGAGCAATATCTAGCTGGAAGTTGTGACTGTTTTTTCAGTAGGTCCTCCCACTCTCCCTGTTTTTGTCTTGGTGTTAATCTTGGTGGCTTTGAAACTGCCCGCCCCTCTTGTAAATTTGCACTTGGATACTCCTCCTGGGCCCATCTCATTTGCTCACTCAAAAAAAAAAATGTATCTGCTTTTACTGTATTTGTGTTTCTTCCTACTTTATTTTGCTTTTGCGTCATCTTAAAAGTACTCAGTTGTATTTATTACTGCTTGGTGTAACTCATTTTAAGCCTTTTAGTTTAAGCACTTGGGCTTCAGACCAGTTGTTTTACATTAAGAAGGCTTGTGGTCTACACTGTAGAGGCAGGGCAGCTAGCTTACATCCTTCTAAGTTGGGAACTGCTGATTGAGGGCTCAGTGTCAGTTATTCTAAAAGTGTATTAATTCTGATTTAAGCACTTGGGCTTCAGGCCACTTATTTTACATTAAGAGGGTTCGTGGTCTGCACTCTTGTGGGAGGAGAGGCTGGACTCTGCCCTTCTGAGCTGGGAATTTCTGGTTAAAGGCTTATAGTGCCTGCATATTTGAACTGCTTCTTACTAAAACTGGTACACCTTGTTTGCTGTAGCATAGACTAGATCCAGGCCTGCTGAATCTAGCTTTGTTTGTATAACTTGAACACTAATCCAGGCATTCTTTAAAGTATTCAATTGTATTTATTACTGCTTGGTAGTAACTTGATTAAAGTGTAGCTATCATTCTAATTCTTTTGGATTAAGCACTTGGGCTTCAGACCAGTTGTTTTACATTAGGAAGGTTTGTGGCCTGCACTGTGGTGGCAGGACAGGTAGCTTACATCCTTCTAAGTTGGGAACTGCTGATTGAGGGATCAGTGTCTGTTATTCTAAAAGTGTATCAATTCTGGTTTAAGCACTTGGGCTTCAGGCCAGTTATTTTACATTAAGAGGGTTCGTGGTCTGCACTCTTGTGGGAGGAGAGGCTGGACTCTGCCCTTCTGAGCTGATAATTTCTGGTTAAAGGCTTATAGTGCCTGCATATTTGAACTGTTTCTTACTGAAATTGGTACACCTTGTTTGCTGTAGCATAGACTAGATCCAGGCCTGCTGAATCTAGCTTTGTTTGTATAACTTGAGCACTAATCCAGGCATTCTTTAAAGTATTCAATTGTATTTATTACTGCTTGGTAGTAAATTGATAAAAGTGTAGCTATCATTCTAAGTCTTTTGGATTAAGCACTTGGGCTTCAGACCAGTTGTTTTACATTAGGAAGGTTTGTGGCCTGCACTGTGGTTGCAGGACAGGTAGCTTACATCCTTCTAAGTTGGGAACTGCTGATTGAGGGCTCAGTGTCTGTTATTCTAAAAGTGTATTAGTTCTGGTTTAAGCACTTGGGCTTCAGGCCAGTTATTTTACATTAAGAAGGTTCGTGGTCTGCACTCTTGTGGGAGGAGAGGCTGGACTCTGCCCTTCTGAGCTGGGAATTTCTGGTTAAAGGCTTATAGTGCCTGCATATTTGAACTGTTTCTTACTGAAATTGGTACACCTTGTTTGCTGTAGCATAGACTAGATCCAGGCCTGCTGAATCTAGCTTTGTTTGTATACTTGTTGTTTGTTTGCTTGTTATTTTCCTGAAATGCTAATTCCACCTAAAACGTGGCTTTTCAGCGCTTCTGTGGATCCCTAGTGATATCTGGATTGCTTACTGTACTTATTTCCTTGTTTCACTTGAATTAAAGTTACTGTTTGTCGTTTTTGCATTTAAGTTACCTGTAGCACATTGCATTTAAGTTACCTGGTACTTGCTCACTAAAGCAATTATATAAGTCAGCACTAAAAAATTAAAAGCACTACACCCTCACAAACTCCCCTTGAGTACCTTGTTCCCCATTGGCCCTGTTTTTTTCAATTATAAAGGAATTCCCAATACTATTCTAGCATGTCCAAAGGTCAGTTGTCAATCTCCTCTCCGGTCCAGCTGGTGAATCTGGGAATCTTGAGGCAATGTTACAACTGCCTCATGTACACAGACAACCCTCTCCTCCTCCCAACAAATTCCAACACATGTGAGAGATGCAACCATATAACCTAACTGGAGGCTAAGCTCTCTCAACTCAGTACTGGCGTAACCAGTCAGGAGGAAAAGGAAACCACACTCACTACAATTCCAGTCTCACATAGACCTACCACAACAGCAAACCAAACACATAAACACACAAAAACATACTCAGAGGCTCTAAATAAAAATCTGCCTATGCAGCAGAGACCTCCAAAGCAGACACCCATGCAACCGCTACCCCAAAACAAAACACGTGCAACACATAGCTCACAAAGCCAGTGTGCCGAAGAGTCACAGCCCTTAAGGCTAAACAACACACCTGATACACTTGTAATAGGTGACTCTATCATCAGGCACACTGACGTCCCGCTCACCAGGCTGAACAAGGAGAAGGTCACGGTGAGCTGCCTGTGGGCTAGGATCTGCCACATAACACAAGCACTCAGGTCACTCCAAGGCAAGTACAAATATGACTCAGTCATTGTCCATGCTGGTGTGAATGACCTGAGACATACCTCCCTGGACTACATGAAAAGAGACATAGAGGAGCTCTCTGAGCATGTAGCCCAGGCCGGTATGACCCTGACCTTGAGTACCATCTTACCCTCACCAAGAATGATGCCACAATATGAAGACAAGATGATCAATTTCAACAATTGGCTTAAGTATTGGTGTCATTCAAAGGGATCCAATGCCTGTCAGCCTGGGATGACATGCTCGACAAGCCATGATGCTTTGCTAGGGACGGCTTGCACCTATCACCCCTGGGCTTTCGGATATTGACAAAGGCTCTTGCTACCCCCATAGTGCCTTTTTTAGGCAAGGCTCAAAAGACAAACCCACCTCCATAGGTATCACAAGGGATAAGAAACTAAGAGTAGTGCTACTCAACGCCAGAAGTCTAAACCTCAAGATGCATGCACTTGAAACTCTCCTTAGCATGGAGAACATCGATATCTGTGCAGTAACAGAAACCTGGTTCAAGGCTCCCAAGAGCACCCCAGCACTACCAGGTTATACCTCATACCATGCTTTTCGGCCCCAAAACTTGGACCGAACCACAAAAGGAGGGGGAGTATCAATATTCGTCAAAGATACCCACACCTCCAGGTTGGTGGCACAGCACGAAGCATCAGAGACTATCCATGTGCAACTAACAGTGGGTAAAAGTGCCTTCAGTTTATAGCCTGCTACAGACCTCCCTCCCAAACCCAGGAACTCCACTTGGCCTTCCTGAGAACACTGGAAAATATGAAGGTCTCTCCAAACACCATTATACTGGGTGACTTCAACTACCCAAACATAGACTGGGAGCATTACTCTAGCTCCAACACCCTAGCCCAAAGGTTCCTAGAATTTATAAACTCAAATGCTATGGAACAACTTGTTATCACTCCCACAAGAGGGGAAAACATACTGGACCTGATCATCACCAACATGGGGACTCTATGCTCCAGACCAGAAGTGTATCCCTCACTGGTTAGATCAGACCATAAACTAATCTCACTGGATATTCACATCCCGACCCCACCCCCTGCCCAGAAAACCACAGTGAAAAACTTCTCTAAAGCAAATTTCACACTCCTCAAAACCGAGGTGGAATCCTTCAAAGTCCCCGGGCCTGTGGAAAATACGGCCCAGACCGCAGAATCCTTTATAAATGCATTCTATGAACACCTTCAGGAATGCATGGATCATGCAATCCCAAATAAAACCAAGACCCAATCCTCCAAAGGCAGGCGTCCTGTCTGGTAGACCCCAGCCATAAACAAACTATACAATAGAAGGAGGAAGCTACTACATGATAGAGCAAAATCCCAAAAAGGGAAGGCATCTCTGATCAGTATTAGCAAAAAACTACAGGCACTCATAAAATCATCTAAGGCCAGCTTTGAGAGAAAAATTGCACAGGACACTAAGGATAATCACAAGGCTTTCTTTAGTTATGTTAGGAACCTGGGTGGGAATTCCCAGATATGCTCAGAATTAGTCCAAAATGACAAAAAATACACCGAACCCACAGTCATTGCCAACATCCTAGCTGACAGGTTCAGTGCAAACTTCTCCCCCCCCCTCCCCACCAAAAGGGAAATATTTACCCCAGCAGAGTGCTGCCCCCCCTGACATCTCAGATGCTCAGGTAAGAGCTGCCCTCTCCAAAACAAAAAACACAGCATCAATGGGACCAGACGGTGTCCCGGGCTGTGTCCTACATGAACTCCAAGAAGAGCTAAACCCAAACATAAAACTACTGTTCAATCTCAGCCTTACTACAGGATATGTACCCAAAGAGTGGCGTACAGCAACGGTGGTCCCTCTTCACAAAGGTGGTGCCTCAATGGATCCTGGAAACTATTGCCCCATAAGCCTGACTAGCTTGGTCTGCAAAGCTATGGAAAGGATCATCATGGACCTTATAAATAAAGATATTGGGGACCTACAGACACTGGATCCTACCCAGTTCGGCTTTGTTAAGGGCAGATCCTGCCTCTTAAACCTGGTCGATTTCTTTGAAACAGTCACCAAGGCCATTGACGAGGGGAAGGTGGTCCACACAGCCTACCTGGACCTCGCAAAAGCCTTCGATACAATACCCCACTCGGGCATTATAGATAAGCTCACCAGCTTAAATATAAACCCCTATGTCACTAGATGGGTTGCAAACTGGCTCAAGGACAGAACCCACATGGTTAGAATTGCTGGAGCCATGTCAGACTCCAAACCAGTTACAAGTGGCGTCCCACAAGGCTCAGTCCTGGGACCTCTCTTGTTCGGTATATATTTCTCAGAGGTACAGGCCAACATGGAAGGACTGTGGCTGACCAAGTTCGCAGATGACTGCAAACTGGGCGCCATAATCAAATCTCCAGCCAACACAAGCATCCTCCAAAAGGGCCTCATAGAAACAGACAACTGGTGCCAGAGCCATGGCCTAAAGCTAAACGCCAAAAAGTGTATAGTCATCCCCTTTGGCAAAAACAAAGTGCCCACAAATTACCACATAAGTGGTAATCCATTAAGTACAGAAGACGTAATTAGGGACCTGGGGACCCAAGTTGATAGCAATCTCTCATTTGACAACCACGTGGCCAAAGTGGTTAGAAAAACATTTTATATAGCCCACATAATCATGAAGGAATTCACATCTAGATCAGGGGAGGTCATCGTGCCTCTTTACTCATCCCTCATCAGGCCCATAATTGAGTACAATGTCCCTTTTGGGATGTACCTTACCAGACACCTGCAGCAACTGGAAAGACCCCAAAAGTACCTCACCAAGAGGATCAAAGGGCTCAAATAGATGCCATATGTTGCCCGGTTAAAGAAACTCCAGCTCTACTCAGTGGCATACCGCCTGTTCAGAGGCGATCTGTGCCTGACGTATAAAGCCATGTCCAACCCGAAATTAATGGACATGCTGCACCTCAGAAAATCTAAATCCCATCGAGCTATGCGCTCGAGATACTTGAACCTCAGCACTGAAATAAATAGGACATGCTGGAGGGACAGATTCATAACCCAGAGGCTCCCTTCACTCTGGAATAAAATCCCAGTCCAGGTTAGGCAGAGTCCCTCATTGACTCTCTTCAAGAGGAATCTTGATGAGTGGATGGGGGATCGTAGGTTTACAAAAAACAAAAGTAGACCAGCAAGAGCAGACACAGATGTGAAAATAAATAAATCAGTCCTTTATTAACAGACCGGTTTCGGCATAGAGTGCCTTCCTCAGTGTAGGACAAACTGAAAATGCCCTGTTAACATATGCAATATATACATAATACAGGCCAATAAGTGAACAGACATCATGAATATTCATGAGACAATGATAATAAAAAATACATCAAGAGCCCTGAAACTTTTTCCATTCAAAACCAGGGACTAATATTCAAAAGTCAGTGTAACAACCAAAAATATTCATGAAACATGGATATTGTGGAATATATAAAACACCCTAAAACTTTATGTATTCACAGAGGGGACAAATACAGAAAACCAAAATGCTGAGTAGGAATATGTGGGCATATTTTCCTGAAATGAATACACCAAAAATAAACTGATACCAGTAAAAGATATTATGAACCATGTAAAAATACAAAAATGTAAGTTACATGTAAAATATTAAACCAAGGTTGGGTTGGTTGCTATACTGATCTTTCTATAGTAGTTTTCTCAAATTATTCTTAACCATTTCTTGGTTTAATATTTTACATGTAACTTACATTTTTGTATTTTTACATGGTTCATAATATCTTTTACTGGTATCAGTTTATTTTTGGTGTATTCATTTCAGGAAAATATGCCCACATATTCCTACTCAGCATTTTGGTTTTCTGTATTTGTCCCCTCTGTGAATACATAAAGTTTTAGGGTGTTTTATATATTCCACAATATCCATGTTTCATGAATATTTTTGGTTGTTACACTGACTTTTGAATATTAGTCCCTGGTTTTGAATGGAAAAAGTTTCAGGGCTCTTGATGTATTTTTTATTATCATTGTCTTATGAATATTCATGATGTCTGTTCACTTATTGGTCTGTATTATGTATATATTGCATATGTTAACAGGGCATTTTCAGTTTGTCCTACACTGAGGAAGGCACTCTATGCCGAAACCGGTCTGTTAATAAAGGACTGATTTATTTATTTTCACATCTGTGTCTGCTCTTGCTGGTCTACTTTTGTTTTTTGTGGATATGGTTTGGACCGTGCATTCCCCCATGCATAGGACTTTGTTTGGTATGGATCGTAGGTTTACCCCGGATATCACTTCTGTGTCACTGTTAGACAGAGGCACAGTATACTAACCTCATAAAAGGGCATAGCAAAATTAATTTAAAATGGGTGGCGAAAGCCAAACACACTCTGGCTAGGCTTATAAATGCCTTAGGGCAGATAGCCTAGTATGAACCTATGAACCTATGTATTTAGGGGACTACCACGTATGTGGTAGTTCATGGGTACTTTGTTTTTTCCAAAGGGGATGACTGCACTTTTTGGCATTTAGCTTGAGGCCATGATTTTGACACCAAGTATCCATCTCAGTGAGACCCTTCTGGAGGATGTCTGTATCAGCTGGAGAGTTAATTATGGCCCCCAGTTTGCAGTCATCTGTGAACTTGGTCAGCCATAGTCCTCCTGTGCTTGCCTGTACCTCTGAGAAGTATATACCGAACAGAAGAGGTCCCAAGACTGAGCCCTGGGGGATGCCACTTGCAACTGGTTTAGAGTTGGACATAGAGCCTGCAACTCTCACCATGTGGATTCTATCTGTCAGCCAATTGGCAACCCATCTCATGATGTAGGGGTTTATGTTCAGGCTGGTGAGCTTGTCTATAATACCAGAATGGGGAATGGTGTCAAAAGCCTTTGCGAGGTCTAGGTAGGCTGTATGGACCTCCTTTCCCTCATCTAAAGCCTTGGTAACTGTCTCAAAGAAGTCCACCATGTTTAGGAGGCATGATCCGCCCTTAACAAAGCCATACTGGGTAGGGTCCAATGTTTGAAGGTTTCCATTGTCTCTGTTAATGAATTCCATGATGATGTGCTCCATAGTCTTGCAAACCAGGCTTATAGGGCGATAGTTCCGGGGGTCCGTTGTGGCTCCAACTTTGTGGAGTGGGATAATTGTTGTTGTGCGCCACTCTATGGGTACGTAGCCTGTAGAGAGGCTGAGTTTGAACAGTGTGTTTAGGTGAGGGGTTAGTTCATTTTGGAGCTTGTGTAAGACACAGTCTGGGACACCGTCTGGTCCCATTGAAGCTGTATTTTTGGCTTTGGATAGGGCTGTTTTAACCTGTGTGTCAGTGATTGCTGGGGCACTACATTCTTCTGGTAAGGTTATGGGCCCTTTAGGGGGTGAAAGGGGGGTGAAGTTTGCACTAAACCTGTCTGCCAGAATGTTGGCAATATCAGTTGGTTCAGTGTATTTTGTGCCATTCTGCACTAACTCAGAGC
This sequence comes from Protopterus annectens, assembly GCF_019279795.1. Classification (NCBI taxonomy): domain Eukaryota; kingdom Metazoa; phylum Chordata; order Ceratodontiformes; family Protopteridae; genus Protopterus; species Protopterus annectens. The sequence goes on along the minus strand of NC_056733.1, from coordinate 1,265,256,770 downwards.
AGATCTGAGAGTTTCCACTTAGGTTTTTGACATAGCTAAAGAATGCTTTGTGGTTATCTTTGCAGTCCTTGGCAATGTTTCTTTTGAAGCTAACCTTGTATGATTTTATGAGGGATCGTAGTTTCTTGCTGATACTGATCAGGGATGTCTTCCCTTCTTGGGATTTTACTCTTTTCTGCACTAGTTTCCTCCTGCTATTGTATAGCTTGTTTATGGCAGGGGTCCACCAGACCGGTTTCCTTTTCTTGAAGGAGTGAGTCTTGGTTTTGCTTGGGATAGCACAATCCATGCATTCTTGCAGTTGCTCATAGAGTGCCTTTGTGAGGGATTCAGCAGCTTGGACAGCATTGTCCTTTAGTATGGGGGCTGTGAACCTTTCCACCTCAGTCTTAAGTAATGTGAAGTTTTCTTTTGAAAAGCTTTTCACTGTGGTTTCCTTGATTGGGGGTGGGGGTGGGGGTGGAATGTGGATATCCAGAGTGATTAGTCTATGGTCTGATCTAACCAGCGAGGGTTTGACTTCCATTGTAGAACACCGGTCACCCATGTTAGTGATGACCAGGTCCAATATGTTGTCACTTCTGATGGGGGTGTTGACCAGTTGATCCAGGGCTTTCGAGTTTATAAATTCTAGGAAGCATTGGGCAAGGGAGTTAGTACTTGAGTAGTTCTCCCAGTTAATGTTTGGGTAATTGAAATCACCCAATATTAGGGCATTTGGTAGGATCTTCATATTTTCCAGTGTCTCCAGAAATGCAGAATGGGGGTCCTGGGTCATGGTGGGTGATCTGTAGCAAGCTACAATTTGAATTGCAGTTTTTCCCATTGTTAGTTGCACATGGATGATCTCTGAAGCATTGTGCTGTGCCACTAACCTGGAGGTGTGGGTATCCTTGATGAATATGGATACACCCCCACCTTTTGTGTTTCGGTCCGGGTTCTGTGGCCAAAAAGTATGATATGAGTTATAGCCTGGTAGTGCTGGGGTGCTCTCTGGAGCCTTAAACCAGGTTTCTGTTACTGCACAGATATCGATGTTCTCCATACTGAGGAGTGCCTCGAGTGCATGCATTTTGATGTTTAGCCTTCTGGCGTTGAGTAGCATTACCCTCAGTTTTTGGTTACTTGTGCTATTTACGGTGGTGGGTTTGTCTTTTGAGCCTTGCCTAAAAAAGGCACTATGGGGGGGGGGGCGTCAAAAGCCTTGGCCAGTATTCGAAAGCCTAAGGTTTACAGGTGCAAGCCATCTCTTGCGAAGCAATGTGGCTTATTGAGCATGTCATCCCAGGTGGACAATTACTGGATCCCCTTTGAATGACACCAGAAACTAAGCCAATTGTTGAAATTGATATTTTTTTCTTTATACTGTGGCATCATTCTGGTGAGGGCAGGAAGCTACTCAGGGTCAGGGTCATACCTGCCTGGGCTACGTGATCAGAGAGCTCTTCCATGTCTATTTTCATGTAGTCCAGGGAGGTACGTCTCAGGTCATTCACACCAACATGGACAATGACAGAGTCGTATTTGTACTTGTTTTGGAGTGACCTGAGTGCTTGTGTTATGTGGCGGATCCTGGCGCCTGACAGGCAGCTAACTGTAACTTTCTCCTTGTCCAGCCTAGTTAGTGGGACATCAGTGTGTCTGACTATAGCGTAGTCTGTCACTAGTGTGTTGAGTATGTTATTTTGCCTTAAGAGATGTGATTGCATGGCACACTGATTATGTGAAGTACGTGTTTCATGGTTTGTGATGTGGTGTGGAGGTTGCTTGGGTGTCTGCTTTGGAGGTCTCAGTTGCTTTTGCAAATTTTTATTTCAAGCCTCCGAGTATGTTTTTGTGTATTTATGTGTGTTATTAGCCGGTGTTGGTTTGGCAGGTCTATGTGAGACTGGTGGTGTGTTGCAAGTATTTTCCTTCTCCTCTTGACTGTCAATTCCAGTCTTGGGTTGAGAGAGCTTTGCCTCCAGTTGGCTGTATAATTGCATCTCTCGCATATATTAGTGTTTGGTGGTAGGAGGAAAGGGTTGTCTGTGTACATGAGGCAGTTGTAACATTGCATCAAAATGCCCAGATTCACCAGTTGGACTGGAGAGTACACCTGAAACTGCCCTTTGGACATGTCTGAATAGGTAAAGTGAGCTGTTTTACTGATTAGCTGGTAGGGATGAATAGAGAGCCTTGTCCTTCTGGAGAGTATAGGGGGTCTAGTGCTAGGGTTAATTAGTGTTTGCTATGAGTTTTGAGCAAGTGCTGGGCTATGAAATGAATGGTTTGAGTGCTTAAGTTGAAACTTTGTCTAGTTCCAAGGGAAAAATTGAAGAGCAGACTTCATGGAGATGGGAATAGTTTAATCCTAGCTAACCGGTACTGCCTGGCATGCAAAACTGCACAAATGCGTTTTTATAGCAGGGAAATGAAAGAAATAGAAATTAGCCCAAAATGGCCAATAAACTGCTAACTTCTGGGCTACAGCAAACAAGGCACACAAATTTCAGAAAGAAACAGATCAAATAAGCAGGCACAATAAGCCTTTAACCAGAAATTCATTCCCAGCTCAGAAGGGCAGAATCTAGCCTCTCCTCCCACAAGAGTGCAGACTATAAACCTTCTTAATGTAAAATAACTGGCCTGAAGCCCAAGTGCTTAAACCAGAACTAATGTGCTTTTAGAATAACAGACACTGATCCTTCAATCAGCAAGTCCCAACTTAGAAGGATATAAGCTACCTGTCCTGCCACAACAATGCAGTCCACAAACCTTCTTAATGTAAAACAACTGGTTTGAAGCCCAAGTGCTTAAACCAAAAGGCTTAGAATAACAGTTACAATTTAATCAGGCTACTACCAAGCAGTAACTGCAGTAGAATAATGTAATTTAAGAAGAAGCACAAGCAAAATAAGGTAATAAAGTGGGAAGAAATACAATTACAGTAAAGTCAGATTAATAAAGTGCTATATATATATATATATATATATATATATATATATATATATATATATATATATATATATATATATATAAAATAGAAAATGAACAAACTGATTTAAACAAATTACCCGATTAACCAGTAAAAAAAACCTCAAAACTGAGCACTGTTCCAGCAGTCTTCAATCTGACAAGTTCTAACCTCACACTCCTACCACCAGGGTGCAGGGGAACCTTCTCCAAAAAAGATGGCCTGGATTAGTGCTCAAGTTATACAAACAAAGCTAGATTCAGTAGGGCTGAATCTATTCTATGCTACAGTAGACAAGATGCACTAATATCAGAAAAACTGTTCAAATGAGCAGGCACAGTAAGCCTTTAACCAGAAATTCCCAGCTCAGAAGGGTAGAATCCAGCCTCTCCTCCCACAAGTGTGCAGACCACAAACCTTCTTAATGTAAAATAACTGGCCTGGAGCCCATGTGCTTAAACCAGAACTAATACACTTTTAGAATAACAGACAGTGAGCCTTCAATCAGCAATTCCCAAATTAGAAGGATGTAAGCTACCTGTCCTGCCACAACAGTGCAGACCACAAACCTTCTTAATGTACAACTGGTCTGAAACCCAAGTGCAATAACCAAAAGACTTAGAATAACAGTTACAATTTAATCAGGCTACTATCAAGCAGTAATAAATGCAGCAGAATAAACACAATTGAGTACTTTTAAGAAGAGGCAAAAGCAAAATAATGTAATAAAGTAGGAAGAAACACAAATACAGTAAAAGCAGATAAAGTGCAAATTGTGTTTTTTATACATATAACAATAGAAAACAAGCAAACTGATTTGAACAAATTACCCAATTAACTGGTAAAAAAACCTCAGAACTGAGCCCAGTTCCAGCAGTCTTCAGTCAGACAAGCTCAAGTGGGTATGCCTACTCAAATGTTCTCTGTGTAATAGTCAGGATGAGCTAATGAAACTAGACTAGGATAGAGCTGAGATAGGGCTGAACAGATGGGAATGGTAGGAGTGTCTGAAATCAAAATATGCTCTCACTGCACTCAGTTGAGTGAGCAAATGAGATGGACCCAGGAGGAGCGTTCAAATAGAAATTTACAGCAGAGGCGATCAATTTCAAAGCTGCCAAGATTAATACCATAACAAGAACAGGGAGCGTGGGTGGGAAAAACTAACTGCAGACAGGGAGAGAACAGAGAGAGAGAGAGAGAGAGCTCCGAATTTTCAGTAAACAAATAAATAAGGAGATAAATGCAGTACCATTTTTAACACGATATTCAATAAAATAATAAACAGAAAAAATAAAATTCAGCATTATCTTATTACACTGCAAGTTTGTACTTAGCGTGTAATAAAGTTGATGTAGGGTATGCAAAAGCTAACTAAACAGCTCCAGTATGTAACTATTTGGCTGAAATAATTTCAGAGATAAGGGACTAAGACTTTAAGGTACAGAGAATCCCTCTAGGCTAAGACTTCTACACCAAATAACAATGAAGTGAGAAGAATAAACTAACTGCAAAATGGGAGAGAACAGAGAGAGAGAGAGAGAGAGCTCCGAATTTTCAGTAAACAAGTAAATAAGGAGATAAATGCAGTACCATTGTTAACACGATATTCAATAAAATAATAAACAGAAAAAATAAAATTCAGTACTATCTTATAACACTGCAAGTTTGTACTTAGTGTGTAATAAAGTTGATGTAGGGTATGCAAAAGCTAACCAAACAGCTCCAGTATGCAACTATTAGCTGAAATAATTTCAGAGATAAGGGACTAAGACTTTAAGGCACAGATAATCTCTCTAGGCTAAGACTTCTACACAAAATAACAATGAAATGAAAAGAATAAACTAACTGCATAAAGGGAGAGAACAGAGAGAGAGAGCTCAGAATTTTCAGTAAACAAATAAGCAGATAAATGCAGTACTATTTTTAACACAATATTCAATGAAACAATAAACAGAAGAAATAAAATTCAGTACTATCTTATAACACTGCAAGTTTGTACTTAGCTTGTAAGAAAGTTGGATGTAGGGTATGCAAAAGCTAACCAAACAGCTCCAGTGTGCAACTATTCAGCAAAAATCATTTTAGAGATAAGGGACTAAGACTTTAAGGCACAGAGAATCCCTCTAGGCTAAGACTTCTACACCGAATAACAATGAAGTGAGAAGAATAAACTAACTGCAGACAGGGAGAGAACAGAGAGAGAGAGCTCAGAATTTTCAGTAAACAAATAAATAAGCAAATAAATGCAGTACTGTTTTTAACACAATATTCAATGAAACAAACAGAAAAAATAAAATTCAGTGCTATCTTATAACACTGCAAGTTTCTACTTATCTCAGCTTGTAATAAAGTTGATGTAGAGTATGCAAAAGCTAACCAAACAGCTCCAGTGTGCAACTATTCATCAGAAGCAATGCTCAGATCTGCTCTGAGCTACAACAGAATGGCATTAAATATACTGATCCCAAAGATATTGCCAATATCCTGGCAGGACCATTCAGTGCCAACTTCACCCCCCTCTCACTCCCTAAAGGGCCCATCTTAATACTGAAAGATTGCCAAACTCCGATAATAAAAGACTCACAGGTAAAAACAGCACTATCCAAAGCTAAGAATACAGCATCCATGGGACCAGACGACATCCCGGGCTGTGTACTACATGAACTAAAAAATTAACTGGCACCAAGTGTCATGTTTAATTATAGCCTCCTCTCAGGCTTTGTGCCCACTGAGTGGTGCACAGCTACAGTTATCTCACTCCACAAGGGGAGATCCACCTTGGATCCTGGGAACTACCACCCCATCAGTCTGAAGAGCCTGATCTGTAAGGCTATGGAACCTATTATCATGGAACTTATAAACAAAGACATTGACAACCTTTGAACACTGGACCCCACCCAGTTTGGGTTCATGAAGGGATGATATTGTCTCCTGAACCTGATTGACTTCTTCGAATCAGTCTCCAGAGCTGTGGATGAGGGTAAGGTGGTCCACACAGCCAATCTGGACCACACCAAGACCTTCAACACCATCCCTCACTTTGGAATCATAGATAAACTTACTAAGTTGGGCATTAATCCTTATGTCACTCAATGGATTGCCAACTGCTTACTGACAAAACCCACACTGTAAAAGTAGCAGACTCCAAATCCAGCTCCAGACAAGTGACAAGTGGAGTATCTCAGGGTTCAGTCCTGGGACCGCTCTTGTTTGGCATCTACTTCTCTGAAGTACAGGCCAACACTAAGGGACTCTGGCTAACAAAGTTTACAGATGACTACAAACTGGCAGCCATTACTGAACCCTGAAGTACACATACACTTATCCAATATGCCAATGAATTACAGAGGGGGAATAGCACACTGATTATGCTAATATTCTCTTTCTGCATGGATATCATTTGGCTGTGCTTCATTTTAGTACCATCTGGAAACCGCAAGTATGAATGGCAATATGATCACTACATGCATGTTCTCAGTTAATTTATGTGCAGAGCAATGGATGTGTAGCAACCATATACTTGAATAGGGCACTAACATAGTTGAAAAAGAAACAGCTTTTGCCCTATGATGCCTGTGACATTTCCACATTAGGCCAGTAATCAAGGAACCTCAATCCTCACAACTAACATTGGAGAGGGACGTTCACTTGGAATACAAATGGATACACTCAGTATTTCCAGATGCAGACCTCACTGCATCAAGCAAAATTTCCCTTAACAGCACACAGGGAACACACTCAGCCCAAGTTCTGGGTTTCTATATCGCCCTCCCTCCAGGTCCCCAATAAAACTCCCCACTAGCACATCTGTAGAGTTAGGTCCTCAGCTGAGTGCCCAAGAAAAGTCCTCCACCACTCTCTCTGTGAAACCAGTGCTTTTTGTCCCTGCTCGAAGTAGCTGACACACACACACACACACACACACACACACACACACACACACACACGCACACACACACACACACACACACACACTCTGATATTTGATTTTTCACACACACACACACACACACACACACACGAGAAAGGTTGGCACAGATTTAACTGCTGTGCCCCTTTCTACCCAGAGAATAAGGCAATTATCACTGCCACCAGACACTCCACAATCAGCTATTCTAAGGCCCTTAAAAAAGGGTGTCCAATTATAAGCTGTAATATGAATACTAATTCAAATGATAGTAGTTGACCAAGACAGCAAGGCCTTCAGGAGTTAAATATAAGCACTCTCAAAGGTTAAATACTTTCTAAAAGGACCAGCCACAATAAAAGTTTTAAATATATTTAATACTAAATAATAAAAAAATGAACATACTAAATGTATATTTACAGTAAACCATGGAGTTCAAATCACAGGAAATATTGAAAATATCACTGATGGACAGACTCAGACAAATAAAGAAAAACAATATCTAAACTAAGCTTCACTATATTTTCCTCACTGAATCTAAGAAAAATATTATTCCCTTCATACTTAATACAGCAAGGCAGATGATGTAGTGAATGGTCCTTCTTGTTGTCAGGCCCAGCACAGAATACTCACTACTAAGAGATTTTTCTTTGTAATATCTAAAATTTCCAAGGTGGCTGGCAGCATGACCTCATTTGGTCACCTGAATCTAGGTTCTCACACTATTCCCCTTTGAAGCTTGAGACAGGATGTTAGCACAGATCTGATAAGATACATGGCTAAAGTTTTGCTAATGTTTATGGCAGTTCCTGAGGCTTCCCCTCTTTTTACTGAGCTAATGAACAAAGGCTTCTTCCAGACATGCTGTCTCTGGTCCTGTTCAGATCTGTGAGATAAGCAATTTTATGGCCCAACAGGTGGACCAATTAACAGTATTTTTATTAAAGTAAGACATAAGCTAGCTGTTTAACCCCTTCTCTTCCAGTGTCCTTTGCTAAGATATATACATACAATCTCATATGTATATTCCTTCTCTGTCCAGCAGGATCCATTGTTTATACATTTTTTTTCACTAGCAACTTTACAAACACATTTTGAGTTTCAAATCCCACACAGTTCTAATACATGTGCACCCTCTTCAAAGACTCAAGATAGTTTTTTAAGTGACTCATGAGAAACATAGGTTGAGAAAACTAAGCCTATCTGGGAATATGTTACTCCATTCCCTGTCTTGTGAGCCCATCTGCATTGACATTGCTGACCCAGCTACAGTGCTGCACTGTTATATCATATACCTACAACCCTAGACTCCACCATAGTAACTTGAAATATTGTTGTCTGGCTCCCTGTAGCCATAGATCCCCCTCAGACTCCTTCTGTCTCCTACTGCACATAATTAGCACAAAGGCCTCCCTATCATGGTAAGGTTTCATCATGTTACCATGGTACAATTTGTGCCCCTGCCTCCTGCTTAGCAGTTCTACCATGCATTTAACATCACTGACTTCCCATACCACTTTGAAGGGTCCCTCCCAAGCTGCCTGCAGCTTATTATGTCTGACTGGAATAAAAACCACCACTTGCTGTCCCACAGCATACTATCTGGCTCAAGCATTCCTGTCATACCAGATCATTTGCTGCTGTAGGGCTCCTGCCAGGTTCCCCTGGGCCAAGTCCATAAGCTCCCTGAGCCTTGTCCTGAGGTTTAGAACATATGTCACTACAGGCTCCTTGTGAAATTCACACTCACTCTCCCATTCATCATGAATCAAATCTACAGGCCCCCTCACCCTATGTCCATACAGGAACTCAAAGGGTGTACGCAAACAGCAGATTGTGCAGATATTTGTCCAACTTTCTTTCAAGCTGGTCTGCAAATTCCCATAGCATGGTCTTTAGTGTAGGGTTTAACCTCTCCACAAGATCATTAGTCTGGGTATGATAGGAGGTAGTCTTTAAGTGATTCACCCCACAGTGCTGCCACAGACAAGCCAGCAGGTTCATAGGTGTGTACTAGGCTAATAGCCCTGGAGGCTTTACAAGTCTAGCCCATAGAAGTGCCCTGGAATTGTGCCACCCGACATTAGTTCCCAGTGCTTCTATCAAGTAGAGCCACTGGGTGAACTTTCTATTTCCCATCCACTCATCAAGATTTCTCTTGAAGAGGGCCAGTGAGGTGCTCTGCTTGACATGTATGGGAAGTCTTTTCCAGAGCATGGGCAGTCTCAGGGTTATGAACCTGTCCTCCCAGCACGTTCTGTTGATTGTGGTAATAAGGTTGAGGTCTCTGGAACATGTGGTGCAGAGGGATTGGGATTTCTTTAGCTGTAGCATTTCTAACAGAGCTGGGTTATACATGGATTTGAAAGTCAAGCAGAGATCTGTTTAAGGCCTAGGATCATCTTCGTGAGGTACTTTTGTGGCCTCTCCAGCTGTTGCAGGTGTCTAGTGAGGTACATGCCAAATGGGGAATTATACTCTATGATTGGTCTAATGAGGGAAGAGTAGAGAGAAATGATGACGGCTTTCTTCCTGGATGCAAAACCCTTGGTAATGAGATGTGCCACATAGAAGGACTTTCTGACTACAGTGGCAATGTGGTAGTCGAAGGAGAAGTTGCTCTCAACCTATGTCCTCAGATCTCTTATAACGCCTTCAGTGTTCATTGGGCTCCCATCGATGTGGTAATTAGTGGGAGCTGAGTTTTTCCCAAAGGGGATGATAACATATTTTTTGGCATTAAGCTTAAGGCCATGGTTTCAACACCAGTCATTGGTCTCAGTGAGGCCTTTCTGTAGGATGTCTGCATCACTTGGAGAGTTAATAATGGCTCCTAGCTTGCAGTCATCTGTGAACTTGGTCAGCCAGAGTCCCTCTGTGTTGGCCTGGACTTCTGAGAAGTAGATGCCAAACAGGAGAGGACCCAGGACCAATCCCTGTGGGACTCCACTCGTGACTGGTCGGCAATCTGACTTAGAGTCTAATACTTTAACACTATAGGTTCTATCTATGAACCAATTTGCAACCCACCTAATGATATAGGGGTAGATGCCTAGTTTGGTGAGTTTACCAATAACTCCTGAGTGAGCAACAGTATCAAAGGCCTTGGCCAGATTGAGGTAGGCTGAATGAACTGTCTTACCCTCATCCACCACTCTGGTGACTGACTCAAAGAAGTCAACCAGGTTGAGCAGGCATGATCTACCTTTCACACGACCAAATTGTGTTTGATGATTCCCTATATCCTTGTTAATTAGATCCATGATGTTGTGCTCCATAGCCTTACATATCAGACTCATCAGGCTAATGGGGCGATAATTTCCAGGGTCTGTAGTTGCTCCTCCTTTATGGAGAGGGATGACTTTAGCAGTGCACCATTCGGTAGGGACAAAGCCTAAGGTGAGTCTGTAAGTGAACAGGGCACACAGATGTGGTGTCAGTTCACTTTGTAATTCATGTAGAACACAGCCAGTGATATTGTTGGGTGCCATGGAAGCTGTATTCTTGGCCTTGGACAATGCAGCTTTAATCTGTGCTGCAGTAATGCTGGGTGCCTGGCATTCTTCCGGTATTAAGATTGGTCCTTTAGGCGGGGATAGAGGGGTAAAGTAGGCACTGAATCTGTCAGCCAGTATGTTGGCAATATGTGTTGGCTCAGTATAGGAGGTACCATTGTGCAGTAACTCAGAACAAATCTGGGTATTGCCATGGAGATTCTTGGTATAACTATAGAAGGTTTTGTGGTTGTTTTTAGTGTCTGCCACAATTCTGCCTTTATAGTGGGCTTTGGATGTTTTTATAAAGGATCTCAACTTTTTGTTGAGGCTAATAAAGGATTTTTTCATAGGTTCATAGGTTCATAGGTAGGTACTAGGCTATCAGCCCTAGGGCATATACAAGCCTAGCCAAAAAGGTACCCTGGCTTTCGCCACCCAAGAAAATTATTTTCCTGTGCCCCTGTTGAGCAGAGCCACAGAGGCTCTTCACCTTTTTCTGCAACAGTTTCTTCCTTCTGTTGTAGAGTTTATTAATGGCAGGGGACCAACAGACTGGCTTCATTTTTAGGAGGAGAGTGTCTTGGTTCTGTTTGATTAGGCTAGTTCCGTGCATTTATGTACATGTTCATACAGTGCATTGGTGTATGATTCGGCAGTTATGCATCTATTTTCCATTGGCGTGGGTGCCGTGAAGTTAGCCACCTCTGTTTTTAGGAGTCCAAAGTTAGCTTTGGAGAAGTTTTTCATGGTGGACACCTCTGCGGGTGTGTGTGTGTGAGATGTGGATTTCATGCGATTAGTTTGCGGTCGGATCTAACCAGGGAGGAATTGAGTATTGGTATAAAGCAATGCTTGCCCATGTTAGTAATAACCAGGTCAAGGATGTTGCTTCCTCTAGTGGGGGTAAGAATGAGCTGGTCCAAGGCATTGGAATTGATGAATTCCAGGAAGTGTTAGGTCAGTGCATTGGTGCATGAGTAGTTTTCCCAGTTGATGGAGGGGTAACTGAAGTCACCTAGTATGAGAGTGTTGGGTTGGATTTTACTAATTTCCAGGGCACTTAGGATGTGGAGTGAGAGTCCTGAGACATGGTTGGGAATGTATAGCAGGCTACAACCTGAATCACCATCTTAACCAATATCAGTTGCACTTAGGAGTATCTCAGATGCGTTATGCTGGGCTACTAGTCTGGAGGTGTGCATATCCTTTATGAATATGGAGACACCACCTCCTTTGGAGCTTTGGTCCATGTTCTGGGGCCAAAAGGTGTGGAATGAGTTATAGCCTGGTAGTACAGGAGTGCTTTCTGCATTTTGAGGAGTGCTTCGAGTGAGTGCATCTTGAGATTTAGACTTCTAGCATTGAGCAGCATGACCCTCAGATGCATTTATTTATAGCTGTTATGATGGTAATTTGGTCTTTGGAACACCATCTAAAAATGGCACTATAGGGTTGGCAAGAGCCTTAGCCAGTACCCGTAAATCCAGGGGTGACAGATGCAGGCCATCTCTGGCAAAGCATCAAGGTCTGTCAATCATGTCACCCCATGCAGATAGATACTGGATCCCCTTAGAATGACACTAGAAACTTAGCCAATTGTTGAAGTCAATCATTTTCTGTTTGTACTGGGTATCATTCTGGGAGATGACAGGATGCTGCTCAGGGCTAGAGTCATACCTGCCTGGGCCACATAATCTGAGAGCTCCACCATGTCTTTTTCATGTAGTCCAGAGAGGTGCATCTCAGGTCATTCAAACCCACATGGACAATGACAGACTCATACTTGTACTTGTGGAGTGACCTGAGTGCATGTGTTATGTGTCATATTCTGGCACCTGATAGACAGCTGATTGTTACCTTCTCCTTATTCAGCCTAGTGAGTGGGACATCAGTGTACCTCACTATTGAGTCACCTACGATTATTGTATTGTGCAAGCTGTTTTTCCTTAGAGGATTAGATTGAGGGGCACACTGTGTAGGTGAGCTATGTGTCTTGTGGTTTGTGCTGTGTTATGGTGGTCAAGTGCGTTTCTGCCTTGGGGATCTCTGCTGTTCAGGTAGATTTCTGTTGAGAGCCTCCACAAAGGTGGGTGTGTGGTTTGTGTTTTATGTGAGGGCTGTGATGGTGGGTGTTCTGGAGGGCTATGTGTTCCATGTGGTGTGGTGCAGGTGTTGACCTTCTCCTCTTCACCAGCTATTCCGGTCTTTGCTGGAGAGTGCGTGGCTTCCAATTTGGAGATATAAATGCATCTCTCACAAGTCTGAGTGTTGGGAGGTAAGAGGAGAGGGTTGTCTGTGTACATGAGTCAGCTGCTACACTGCCTCAGAATGCCCAAGTTCACCATGTTAATAGAAGAAAGCACAGGTAACTGACTTTTAGACATGCCAGGAGGGATGGTCATCATTACTAAGTACTGGAGCTATTTTCTTATAGGACGTCTAGTGCTGATAGCACTTATGTGTGCTACAATAATTGCTACAAAAAGCCTGATGAAGTGCTAGGAGAATAAGCTAATTAAAGTGCAAGACAGAAGAGAACTAGCAAGCTCTAAGGGAAAAATTGAAGAGCAGACTTTCTGGTACTGGTAATAGTTTAACCCAGCTTAGCAGCGCTGCGCGGCATGCAAACCAGTGCAAACACGGGCTTTTAAACCAGAAAGTTGAAAGGGATAGAAAAACTGCCCAAACAGCCAATAAACTACAATTTCAGAGCCAGGAACCACTCCTCTTATAGTAGATAGGCTACCTAAAGCTTACCACTCCTACTGATAAGCCGGAAAGCTTCCTTCGAACACAGAAAGGTCTGGGGAACTCAGAAACTTACAAAACAGACCTGGATACAGCAAATCAGTATCTGGACTACTCTAGCAACAGGGAAGGCTGGAAACAAGCTTAGAACTTTTTTGTTTGTTTTTTGCAAAAAAATCAGTTAAAACAGTAATAAAAACACTTTAAATGCAGGACAAGCTAGCACACTTGAGTGTGTAGCAATATTAAAGCAAATACAGTTAAAATAACTACAGTTAAATGAAAAAACAACTTAAATCAAGTGCAGAAAGCAGTATAGTCAGAAGAAAATCAAAATGGAGGCACTTAAAGTCTCTCTTTCTCCTTTCTGTTGCTCTTGTAGTCTGCAGGACACCAAAACAGGATCCACGGAGCTTAAACAAGCGCAAACCCGCGCAAACATGGGTTTTTAAACCAGAAAGTTGAAAGGGATAGAAAAACTGCCCAAATGGACAATAAACTACAATTTCAGAGTCAGAAACCACTCCTCTTGTAGTAGATAAGCTACCTAGTGCTTACCACTCCCATTGATAAGCTGGAAGGCTTCCTTCTAACACAGAAAGTTCTGGGGAACTCAGAAACTTACAAAACAGTCCTGGATACAGCAAATCTGTATCTGGACTACACTGTCAAAAACAGGAAAAGTGGGAAACAAGCTTAGAACTTTTTTTTTTTGCAGAAAAAACAGAACAGTAATAAAAATACTTTAGATGCAATGCAAGCAAGCACACGAGTGTAGCAATATTAAAGCAAATACTGTTAAAATAAATGCAGTTAAATGAAAAAATTACTTAAATCAAGTGCAGAAAGCAGTACAATCAGAAAAAATCCTAATGGAGGCACTTAAAGTCTCTCTTTCTCCTTTCTGTTGCTCTAGTAGTCTGCAGGATGCCAAAACAGGATCTGTGGAGCTCAAACAATGCCAAACCCATGCAAACACAGGCTTTCAAACCAGAAAGTTGAAAGGGATAGGAAAACTCCCCAAATGGCCAATAAACTACAATTTCAGAGCCATAAACCACTCCTCTCGTTGTAGATAGGCTACCTAGTGCTTACCACTCCCACTGATAAGCTGGAAGACTTACTTCTAACACAGAAAGGTCTGGGGAACTCAGAAACTTACAAAAGTATCCTGGATACATCATATCCATATCTGGACTGCTCTAGTAACAGGAAAGGTGAGAAACAAGCTTAGAACTTTTTTGTTTTGTTTTGTTTTTTTGCAGACAAAATGGTTAAAACAGTAATAAAAAGACTTTAAATGCTGTGCAAGCTAGCACACTTGAGTGTGTAGCAATATTAAAGCAAATACAGTTAAAATAAATACAGTTAAATGAAAAACAAATTTAAATCAAGTGCAGAAGGCAGTATAATCAGAAAAATTAAAATGGAGGCACTTAAAGACTCCTTTTCTCCTTTCTGTTGTGCCTGTAGTCTGCAGGATGCCAAAACAGGATATGTGGAGCTTAAACAAGTGCAAACTCATGCAAACACAGGCTTTTAAACCAGATAGTTGAAAGTAATAGAAAAACTCCCTAAATAGCCAATAAACTACAATTTCAGAGCCAGAAACCACTCCTCTTGCGGTAGATAGGCTACCTAGTGCTTAACACTCCCACTGATAAGCTGGGAGGCTTCCTTCTAACACAGAAAAGTCTGGGTAACTCAGAAACTTACTGAACAGTCCTGCATACCACAAATCTGTATCTGGACTACTCTAGTAACAGGAAAGGTGGAAAAAAGCTTAAATTTTTTTTTGTTTTGTTGGGTTTTTTTTTTTGTTTGTTTTTATTGCAGAAAAAAGTTAACTTGTAGCTGGAATACCTCAAACAGGGTTTTAAACAGTGGAGCTGAAGCTCTGGATACTGCAGACCTGCATTTAGACTTTAAGGTTAAGAACTCATGAAAAAAACTCACAACGAAGCACAGATTAATCACTTATAGTCAAAAGAATAGCACTTGCAGTATAAAAAATACAGTTAAACAGCAACAAAATACAGTAAAATGCAGTTAAACAGTAATGAATTGCAGTAGATAGCAAATAAATATAGTTAATCAGTAGATTGCTTTGAAAGAATAGCTCACAGATCACAACAGTAACAGACAGCACTAATATGAAATTGGCACCTCTGTTAGCCAGTTTTTCTTTTAGGAAACCTAACCTGCTGAAAATCTCTTGCAAAGAATTTGCCACCTTTTCTGCCTCAGTGAAGGACAGGGCCACTGCCTCAATGAAGGACAGAGTCAGTGCCTCAGTGTATCTAGTAGTATAATCTACTACCACCAGGATATACTTCTTCCCTGTGGAACTTGGGTTCCTCAGAGGCCCCACAATATCCACAGCTACCCTCTGAAATCAATCACAGGCAAAGGCATCAAAGGAGCTTTAACCTTGTCTCTTGTCCTGCCTACTTTTTGGCACTGCATACAGTTTCTGCAGCAACCTGTTACATACTTGACAATCCCATGTCAATAAAAGTTCTGCATAATTCATCTCTTGGTATACTTTATGCCCATACAATCTGCAAAAGGAATACCATTGGCTATGGCTAGATATTCCAGATGGTAGTATCTGGGTGCTAACAACTGCTGTATTAACTCACCTTCTAGCCCTCCCTCAGGGGTCCACTCTCTATACAGTAGCCTTTTGTTCCAGTATACAGACTTCACTTTTCCTTGAGAATCAGGCACCTCCCTAGCTACCACCCTCAAGCCTTGTAATGTAGGGTCTGAAAGCTCAGCTTGTCTCAACTCTTTGTGACTTTTCCCAGCTCCCCTTCAACAGGAAGTCTGGTATCTTCTGACAGCAGTGCCTCACTGTCAGACTGGGTACTAGCTTTCACCTCTGCCTTGCAGTCACCATGTCCAAGGAAACATCAGTACTTACCAGCAGCTGTGGCTCATCTTCAGGCTCACTGCTATAGGGTAGCTGCTTCCCTGGATTGGCCACATCACCAGTCCTAGCTTCAGTGGTGAAGTCTACCTGGGTCTCCCCCAAGCTACCAGACCCACATGCCTGTCTCCAAGCCTGACTGCATGTCACTGCATACACACAAGGTACTACATTATCAAAATCATTCCCTATCAAGACATCTACAGGGATATTCTCAAACAAACCTACTTGCTTGCTTCCTTTTCCACCCTCCCAGTCAAGATGTACCCTGGCCAAAGGCATTTGGAATTGGATCCCTCCTAAAGATCTGACTGGAGTGGACTGCCCAAGCAAGTACTGCTCCTCTTTAACCACTGCAGGCTTCACAATGAGCTGTGTCTCTCTTGGCAATGGCCTGTTTTCCATCCACCAAAATAGGATACAACTTCTGGTGGTAGTTTGGTACCCCTGATGTCTGCAGACAACTTACCAATGGCATTATGTTATTCCCACTTGCTGGCTCCCCCACCTTTTTTCCCCAGCTTGCCTCCATGGACATGTATATGCTACATGGCCCCAAAGCTTACATTTAAAACATTTTACCCTTGATCCTGGCTGTGTACCTGAACTAGTGGCTTCCCTGTTACTGGCAGACTCTGTTGGGGAAGCTTAGGCTGCCAATCATGGGTTCCCTTTTATACATGTGCAGCACTGGGAATCCCTTTCCTGTGCAGTGATGCCCTCCTTGCTAAGTAGAGATCCCCTTTTTTCCCCAGTTCATCTGCAGACTTGCATTCCCTGTCTGCCAACCAGATTCTTATGTCCTCAGGCAAAGTGCTAAGGGCTTGTTCCCTCACTAAAAGGGTTGTCAGCCCTTGCAAATTGATGACCTATCACCCACTCACCCACCTATGAAAATAAGTGCTTAACTCTGCAATAGAATCACGCACACTTTCATCTGACTTGCATCTATGCTCATAAAACTTTTTTCTGTCAGCTTCAGGTGTTTAACTTAAAACATTCCAATAAATGCTTTTTAACTGTATCATACTTTAAGCAATCAGTATCAGACAATTTAGAAACAGCAGTTACAGCTTTACCATGGAGTAAAGGGGTGAGGAATGGTACCCAGATCCCTCGGTCAATATTGTACTGTTTGCATATTCTTTCAAATATATGAATAAAACTATCAAAATTATCCCCTTTTTGGTACTAAGCAAGAGGTTTACTGACCTTTATTTCTTCTGGGGTATGGTTACTCCCTTCCCCATTAGCTCCGTGACCCTGGCGAAGAGTCAGCATTTCCTTTTTATGTTGCTGCTGCTTATCATTTTCTTTGGCTTCCAAACATCTCAGTCTCTGTTTTTCTTCAGCCTCCAAATGCTGCATTCTGTCTGCTGATTACAATTCCAGTTCAAGTCTCTTTAACTCCAGACAGGTTTTTAAGTCCTATGATGAAAAGTTGAATAGTCCTGTTTTTGAGAGCTGCACATTCCCAATGCCAGACTGGTTGTCTTCCTCATTGCTGGTCTGTGCTGCAGTTGTGATTAAGGTTGAACACATTTTCCCTTTAGTCAGGTTTGCACACACTTGTCCTTTGACTTGGCACATCTCAGCCAACTGGTTCCTTGTCAGCTTGCCATAATCCTCTGCTGACATCCTTGCCTGCCTCCCCACACTAAACTAAGCTACCAATAAATAAATAAATAAATATCTGTTGTGATATGAAACTCTGAATGTTCACCTTGTGCTGCTTGAGAGTACACACCTTTAGTGGCAACTGCTTACAGGCTACAGAAGTTCAATATCCACACTACTGCTCACCAATATATGACGACCCCTCTCTAATATGTAAGTAATCAAGGAGCCGGAATCCTCAACAATGGCACTGGAGAGGGACATTCACTTGGAATACAAATGGATACACTCAGTATTTCCAAATGCAGACCTTTCTGCATCAAGCACAATTTCCCTTAACAGCACACAGGGAACACACTCAACCTGAGGTCTGGGTTTTTATATCTGTCTCCCTCCAGGTCCCCAGTAAGACTTCCCACTGGTACAGCTGTAGAGGTAAGTCCTCAGCCGAATTCCCAAGCCAAGTCCTCCACCACTCTCTCTGTGAAACCAGTGCTCAAAGTAGCTGACACACACACACACTGTGAGATTTAATTTTTCGCACACACACACACACACACACACACACACACACACACACACACACGCATGTACACGCACACACACACACACACACACACACACACACACACACACACACACACACACACACACACACACACACACACACACATACACACACCTGGGAAAGGTTGGCACAGATTTACCTGCTGTGCCCTTGTCTGCCCAGAGTATAAAGTGGTTATCACTGCCACCAGACACTCCACAATCAGCTACTCAAAGGACCTTAACAAAGGGTGTCCAATTATACGGTGTAATATTAATACTAATACAAATGACAGTAGTTGACCAAGACAATTAGGCCTTCAGGAATGGCCCACACAGTGTCACCAAATAAATATAGGCAATCTCAAAGGTTAAATACTTTCTAAAAGTACCAGCTACAATAAAAGTTTTAAATATGTTTAAAAATAAATAATAAAAGAACATGAACATACTGAATATATATTTACAGTAAACCACAGCATTCAATTCACAGGAAATATTGAAAATAACATTTATGGATAGACTCGGACAAATTAAGAAAACAATATCTAAACTAAGCTTCAGTATATTTTCCTGACTGAATCTAGGAGAATTATTATTCACTACTTACTTAATACAGCAACGCAGATGATGTGGTGAATGGTCCTTCTTGTTGTCAGGTCCAAGAGAGAATACTCACTACTGAGAGATTTCTCTTTGTAATATCTAAAATTTTCAAGGTGGTTGGCAGAATGACCTCATCTGGTCACCTCACTCTATGTTCTCATACTATTCCCCTTTGAAGCTTGAGACAGGATGTTAGCATATATGGGATAAGATGCATATCTATCTAAAGTTTTACTAACGTTTATAGCAGTGCCTGTGGCTTCTCCTCTTTTTACTGAGCTAATGAACAAAGGCTTCTTCCAGATACGCAGTCTCTGGTCCTATTCAGAGCTGTGAGATAAGCACTTCCATGGTCCAACAGGTGGTCCAATTAACTGTATTTTTCTTAAAGTAAGAAATAAGCTAGCCATTTAACCTCTTATCTTCCAGTGTTCTTTGCTAACATGTATACATACAGTCTCACATGTATATTCCTTCTCTGTCCAGCAGAACCCACTGTTGATACATTTTTTACACTAGCAACTTCACAAACATTTTGAGTTTCAAATATATTTGTCACATAAGCACTTGTGCAAATCAGTTTGATATTCAAATGCCATATAGTTCTAATACATTCATAAAACAAGCATCTTATATAAATCAGTTTGATATCCAAAGGACATATCATTCTTTACACTACTCCAGCTGGGCGTGCTGCCACTAGCCCATATCATCACAATGCCCATTACCAAAATACATATAAAGGTAAGTACCCTAAATGTTACCACTAAATGGACGCAGCCAAGTAACAACAGCAACTTAAGAAACTGTAATACACACATATAGTACAATTGTGCATGGTCCAATAACCCCATAATTGTGTACAGCAAAGACTATAATGGTATTATGTATGACCATGCCTATCACATATGTTTGCACCCAGCTCAAGTGTGGTAGAGATGTAAACATAAAGAACAGCAGTATGCAGTAAAAACAAACAATGCAGTACCAGGATGCATAAACATAGTCACACAGTAACCCATTCCTTCCTCATAACAATTACCTGTAATGTAAGCCCCTCAGTATGACAATACCACGGCAGAGTATTGAACATGCCAAAACACTATGCTGCTCTGATATGCAGCACGTGATATATGCCACACAAGTGTGTACCAATAAGATGTGGAAGACACTCTGGAATGTATGTCCTTAGTCCTGGAAGCACTGGGGTTGGTATCACTACAGGTATTTTCACCAGTGGTTGCACTGTTCCCCACACAAAGTGATCTACATCAAGCTAATGAAAATCTACCTGTTCTCTCTTACAAATCAAATTGTTCCATATTGTATTCAGTAGCTGAGATGAAGGAGTCCTTTCTCATGCCACCTGGATGATTGTTTTGATGCTCATATAAGTATTTTATTAATACAGAAATTAAATCACATCAAAAATCAGACAACTTTTTGTAATGTGTCATAGTAGTTGATCAAATTCAAGGAAAGCTCTATGTAACCAATGACAGCTATGTAACCAATGACAGCTATAAAATAATGCTAGCACTCCTTAACTTATACAACAGCTCACAATATCATTACAGATAACATCATGTGGGTTACATGTAAATTTGTTAAGAAGATAAGCAACACACTATGCCACTCTCATTGTTCAAATATTAAGATCTTGCACACTGTGAATAAAGGACTATATGCCATAACTTCACTCTCTGTGGTACTATGTAATTGAATTATAGTGTGATGCACAGATGATCAGTAGCTAAACATCAACATTAATTTTGAAAGGAAAGGTATCTCACACATATGCCATACATATACATAACACATTGCATTACATCACTCTTTGCAAGAGACAGAAGCTAAACAATTATAAGAAATGTGTGGTATTCTGCTTTATACACAATGGAGTTTGTCACACCACTATCACCTGTTATACTGCAATAAGTTTTTATTTGTAATGCAGCATTTTGCCTTCCTCTTGTAGCAGCACCTGTTAAGCTTTGTTTTAATTGGGTTACAACATTTCTCAGGCAGTTGCACTAGCACAAAGGATTGCATATGTTTACAGCACATAAATATATATGAATATATAAATAAGACCTGCTGGAAAGACAGATAAGTATCACAGAGAATTCCCTTTCTCTGGACCAGTCTTCCCATGCATGTGAAACAAAGTCCCTCCCTAACCCTATTTAAGCATAACTTAGGCCATTGGAAGAGAAATCAAAACTTCATCCCTGGTCTGGCATCCACATCTCTGAAGGACAGAAACAGTCAGTAAATCATGACATAACCAGCAATCACTCCTGTATAAATGTCTACAACATAACTTGTCAGACACATTTGGGTTGCATGGCTAGGCTTATAAAGGTGTCAGTGGTTGTTAGCCTAGTATACACCTACAACATGGAAATGCACTTAACAAACATCATTTTCATTGTAGGAGCACTACTATATCTCAAATGCCAATGTTTTCAATATTAAACTTTTAAACTGCATTAAGTCTGAGGCTTTTCACCTTTCATTGCTTTTCCCACTTGAATATACTACAGGTACTTTGGGCGTGGACGTCAGTAAATGTATCCAACAAGCCAGCTCACAGCCTGTGTTTAACAAGATGATTTCATCATCAGTGTTATCACTACTGCCACGTGAACCTGTGGCATCTGTGTATGGATGTCTTTATATGAGCCAGTAGCATCAGGCATGGAGGTCACCCCCTCAGCAGAAGATGGTAAAAGCTAGACTTCCACTTGTCTGTGACCTAATTTATGTGCCAGACATTCCCCTAGATATGTGTGCTGTTTGCTGTCCCACAGCCTGCTTTCTAGATACTATCCAGTGTATGTTATTGTATTTGCTGACCGAAATATGTTTCTCCATGTCTATTCACATACATCTAGGAAAATGACTGCTGTGGAAGCAATAAACATGGACCCATACTCCTGAGATCTGAATGTGGGTAGGTGCTCATTTGTAGCAGTGGCAGATGCAAATGCAACATCATAAATGAGCAAGACTTCATCTCGGTACAAAACGATGTTGGTGGCACTGTTGGTAGAACCCTGGGAACATCATGCTAGCAAATACAGACCAGAACATGCAGCATAGAATCACACAGTTCTGTATGTATCACAGAGTGGACATCACCCAGTGCATCCCTCATGTCCACTCTGATATAGAGTGGACAAGAGGTATGTGCTGGGTGATATGTCCAGACAGGCAGGAACTGCTAAAAGACCAGCAAAGGCCAGCATATGGAATTGTCATGTCATATCATGGCTCCCACTGTTGGCCATTATACAGGCTGTTTGTGTTCTAGGCATTCCTCATGTGGAGGCATGATCTGCACCTCCATCACAGGTGTTGGACCTAACCATACTCTGATACAGTTCTCTCCTTTGACATGCCACCTACTAAAAGTATCAGCTTGCTGCTAGAATATCTAGCTTGGAGAGAATTCTAGATCAACTGCACTTGCTAATATATTCACCTGCAGAACACTGTTGGTTCTTACATAGGCTGTGTATGAACAGCAGGGCTCCACACATGCAAGATATGGTGCCACTGAAGAGAATATATAGGCATTGCAGAGCACTGCATATATCAGTAATGCTATCTTTTCTACTTGACACAAGTACCTATGACATCTCTGGGTGGCATGACTGAGTTCCGGCCAACAGACTGACAGTATTTACCTCAGTCCTCAAATATCACAGAATACACACCAGCTACTACATGGATCTGAATACAAATATATCAGTGATAATAAATGCTGAAACTAAGTCATCTGTATAGTGTTAGGAATATGGTTATGATAATCATTATGGTTAAGGTTGTTGCTAGAGTTAACAGTTAGGGTTAGCATCTGAATAGTAGCAGTTACAAAGTCAGAAGCTGCCTGTGGGGATGTTCATGGGTTTGGCAGACTGGCTTGCTCCCTACCATAAAACATTTGCTTCCTAGGGAAAAAAAGCGACGATAATGCATCCAGATGGGAATTAAATGGGTTGGAGGGGTTGAGGGCTCATGGTGGTATGTGGCTTTCACCCCACAGGAGGAACAAATGAGCTAATGAGGTACAGGTTAGGGAGTCATAGGGTAAATCCTGGAGACTAAAAAAAAGACTACACTGCCTAACTGTGAGTCATGTATTGCAGTATAAAATACAACACAAGAAAAGTATCAAGACACAAAATCATGTATTTTATTTCATTTCTGTAGTTCCGATACTGCATTTAGCCATACTTAGTTTGAGTTTATATCTTCTAACTCTTTCAGGTGTCTGGTGGACACTTTGGTCATAATCCTGAACTGTTTCATGATGGACCAAAAAAAAAAATCAAGAACAATGACCACACCATTCAGGCCTTCCATCAATTGAGTGATGACCTTCTGAAATACTACTGGCGTGGGTGAAACTCCATAGGGAAAATCAAAAATCTTTATTCCAGAAGGCATATTAAATGTATACAATGTAAAACTTTCATCTTCTGACTTCCTTTTTCAGAACAGTTGATAAGCATTAGTAAGAAGGATACCCTGCTTTTAGTATTACTTTACACAGCAGTTTAGCTAACACAAATTGGAAAACGTTCTCTCTTAACTACTGTATTACATTTCTGTGCACCTACCCACATTCAGATCTTATTTAAATACACCAACTGCACTTTTCACTCAATTGACTGGTTCTTTTTATTTTGTAATCACATGTATGCATCTCATTTTGAAAGTCTCCTCAGAATATCCGTCTCTTATAGCTACTGTAAATTTTGGTGCTATGTGCGAACCATTGGTGAAATAGCAGGAGTTGTTTGTGATACAGTCTTAGCAGATATCCTCTGTTTTCAGACATATCATGCTTGATTCACTTCTTTTTGTCTTTTCACCAAATTTAATTATATGAAAAGAAACTATTTCCAGAATCACCAGTTCATCTGTACCAGTTATCTAAAAAGAAATGAGATGTCTCTTATCACCACATTCTTAACCAAGTGATTTTTGCCTCAAGTAACATCAGATGCCATGAATAATAAAGGGACTGCCCAAGTTGCATAAAAATGAAGATCCTCCTCCATTACGCCCAATAGTGTCTGGCGAACATTGGGTTACAGAGAATGCCTCATTATATGTGCAATCCAAATTAGGTATTCTAGTAAATGCTGTTCCCACCATTCTGAAAAATACTTATGATCTTCTGGATGATCTTAAACATGATTCAGTAAGAAACAATGTGAATAAAGACACATTAATGGTCACGTTGGATATCAAAAGTCTATTCACCAGCATCCCCAATGACTATGGCCTTGATGCCATAAGATCCTACCTTGTTGAACTTGGTACGATCGATAGTAATGAACAAATGACTATCTGTTGTCTACTTGATTTGATCTTGAACAATAATATCTTTCTATTTGACCACAAGGTGTATGCGCAGACATGGGGAGTGGCTATGGGCACTCCCTGTGCCAATGCCTACGCCAATTTGGTAGTTTTTCAATGGGAGAAGGACTTTATATTTAGTGATCCGAGATTCAAGAACATCATCCTATATAGACGCTTTGTAGATGACGTCTTATTGTTCTGGAATGGTGGTATAGACGCATTACATGAGTTCATATGTTAAATGAACTCTACTACATCATTTTTTTGTTTTACATATGAATATTCTATTATTAGTGCTAATTTTTTGGATATTACTATCATAAAGGAGATGAACAATAGCTTAACTACAACTTTATATAAAAAATCATGTTGGAAAAATAGTATCCTACACTATGATAGCTTACATCCACGTTACGTGTTTCGTAACATTGTAAAAGGACAAATGACTAGAATACTCAGGCTCTGCAGTAATGAGCAGGATGCCATGGAATTAATAAAAAATCAAGTAGAACATTTTATAGATAGGGGCTATCCCATAGATTTTGTCAATGGGATAACGAAAACCTTACTTGAATTACCAGCATGTAAAAGAAGGGAAGGACATACCTACCATGTAAGAGGGAATAAGAAGGGTTTGGCTTATGGGATTAAATACACCAATGATGTAGAGCATTTAATTAAGATTGTTAAAGGAAATTGGAAGATACTGCTTTTGGATCCATCTTTGTCACAATTAGTTGGGAAGGAACCTATTTTTAGGTTTAATAATTGCCTAAATATTAAGAGGCTACTTTGTAAAGAAAAATCGGATGTCTATCCTGTTGATATAAGAGCAAAATTCAAGACAGGTACTTATCCATGTAGAAGATGTTCCTTATGTAAATACATTGCCATAACCCAAGATTTTGAGATCCCAGATATAAATATAACCTTCAAACCAACCTTCTATGCTAACTGTGATACACATAATGTTATCTACCTAGCAACCTGCAATCTATGTGATGCATACTATGTAGGGATGACATCACGCAAATTCAAGGATCGTATATATAATCATGTATACGATATAAAGAAGAGCAACCTTACAAATGCCCTAGCCATGCATTGTCATGATAGACCTCAGCATAGTTTTAGCTTCTTGGTTTTGCAGGTTGTGAACCCTAATAGAAGAGAGGGTGATCATATGGGCACCCTTGAGCTCTTTGAACTCAGATGGATATTGAGGCTAAAAGCCCATATTGAACCAGGACTTAATTCAACTGTCAGTATTCGTCCTGTTCTTCTAGGGTCATTATAGAATGGTTTGTTCATTGCTTTAATTAGCCTGGATACTGATTATTTGTACAGTTTCAGATAGATGGAAAAAGCTTATTCAAGGAATTCTTGCCATCATCATAGTAAGCCTTTATCTACATCATATATTAGCCTCGCCTCCTGACTCTCTCATGTATTTGATTCAGGCTCCATCTTGCCTATCCCCTTCTATTTTTGTTGTATAATAAATAAGTGTAGTACAATTTATGACTTGATCACCAACCTAGGAGCTTTGGCTACATCTCAATTATACATAGCTTTGTATTTATTCATATTATCGTGAGATTAACACGCACATTTGGTTAGTCTGGAACTAATTAATAGTAGTATTTACTGTTTAAATATGAATGGGTATTTAGACAATGGATATATTTATATTATTATATGTGTTTTTACACTATGTTTATGCACCTACATATTACTAATATTTTTGTTCCTTATGCCTTGATCTAGCTGATAATCATTCGCATTGGATACATGATCAATTTGCTGATACTAAGCATTAGATAACATTAATATATATAATAGAATCTTTTAGCTTGATTTTTGATTGATGGGACACTATTAGTGTTGTGATGGGTACATTATGCTACCGCCAAACACAAGGTGCAGCGATAGCATAACGATTACTTTTAGTCGGACTTTTAAACATCAATTTTGGGTTCCTGTTATCAGAAGCGAACACTATATGAAGGTTTTCGAACAATAGCAAGTATTATGAGATGGAAGGTTTCATTTGATATGATCTATTTTAGTTTGCAGTATAAACTGCTTGATTGAACTACCCTTTAAACTAGTTGATAATATTTGGAGTAGTTTTAACAATGAAATATGTGTGCGATTTATGCTGCACACTTATTTTTATTTTTATTTTTAACCATCTACTTTTATTGATGAAAAATATATAATTCTTATTTACAATGTATTCATATGCTTGAGTTTTGATGTTGGAACAACTAGAAACTATTGCTCCTTTAAATTTTGAAACCATTGCGGTTTTAATTGTTCAATTATTGTGCTATTTGATTGTTTAATTGAAGTCTGTCTTTGTATATAAGTGAATGGTTTCCATTGCTTAAATGTAACCTGATGAAGCGCACCTGAGTGTGCGTGAAAGCGCTCGTTTTTCATTAAATTCTACTTTATTTTTCATGGTGGTTCCTTGCAGTTTATATTCCTGGATAATGCCATGAATAATAATAATAATAATAACTTTCAACTGGATTTATTTAACCAGTTGATTAGTTTCAGATATTTGAAGAATTTTAACAGAAAATATATGTTGCATTCTTCTGCAGTATCAAGCTTTAAAGTTAACCGTTTGTAATTTAGCTTCTGCTCCTTAGTCCAGCCTTCATCATACTTATTTCTACATTAGTCACTGCTTCAGATTTTTGTATTTTGTTGTTGATCATCTCACTGCCAAATGTCTTCAATGGCTTGCATATAGTTTGACAGTGCCTTTGGACTTCCATTGGTATATATGTTCACAAAGTGGCTCATTTTGTGATTTTTTAAATAACTGACCAGACACTGAACATTTATCTGTTCATGCTTACAGTCACATTTATTACATCCTGTCTCATTACTTTGCTTCTGTCCAGCTATGTTTGTTTGCTTTCTCTATGAATTTCTGCTCTTCCTCTTGCATCTAATTTTGCAAACATCTACTTTACCTTTCAACTTTATTATATGAAACTGGTGTGGTTTTGTCAATATCATTCACTTTATTAATACCAGATCAGATTCTCTCAATAAGGTGCTTCAGACATTGTCATCTCCTGTTCTACAACCATTCATTTTTTCATTAGTGACTCATGCAAATCATCAAACTTGTACTCTTATTTTTCAGATCAATCACTTAAACATCAATGCTTCCTGAGGGTCTTTGAGCCCGTTTAGAAATGTAATGAATACAGAGTAAATTCTCATTTGCATTTCAAAACAAAATTATAATTTTGGAGCCATGTCTTCCATTTTTTATTTGGAATAATGATGACAAGATAAAAACAAGGAGGTAGTTATCCTTTGTTCTGTTCACTATGGCACATTCGAAATGGCTGCATTTCAAAATAATTATGATAGAACATGATCACCAGATGTGAAGCCCCTACCGTGTTCATTTTACTACTGTCCACCAACCATCACAAGAAAAGGATGATTTTTTTTTAGCTCTCCCAGCCCTGCACAGCCTCAGGAAGTTCTCCTCAGCTTCCATACTGACCTGTCCATGAATCCTCTAATTGCTTCTTCCAGGATATCTTTGAATTCCCCCAAATCTTCTTCCAGGGTATCCTGAACATGACCCTTCACAGAGTGGACTTCCTAATACCTTAGGAAATTAACCTTAATGGTATTCTTTGTTAGGCATAAGAAGTGAGGGATCCAATAGGCAGCAATGAGCACAGAAACTGGTAGCCATCATTCTTTGTCGTGGCTGAACATTTTCCCCTAGTTATGGAGACAGTTAATACATTGACATTAGGACATCATTGTCACCCTCTTCAGTTAGCTGAAGATGTCCTGGAAGGCTCACAGTCTCCAACACAGGTTGAACAGGCATTATGGTTTCCCCCCTCTCACTAACCTGGCATAGGAGAGATGGCCATTAGTTGCTTCATTCTGTACCCCCAGCTAGTCATACTGGCAGCATAAGTCCATTCTTGACCTTGGTTGCCAGAAGTGTAGACAGCCACCCTGCCTCTGCTACATTAAGTTTGATTTGAAAAGGATGGCTTTTCAGCTTACAATCTCATTACTCTAGATTACAAATACATCTACAGTAACTTTGAACACATTATACATTGCACTGATTACCAAGTGATTTGCAAGTGAACAAGTGACACAGCTGAATTCACAGATGGGATTGCACTGACATTACATATGATACTCTCACTCACTGAAGGAATAAATGTCTAGCATTATCTGTAAGAGAGATCTCATAACAAGGTCTGTAACACAGGCATGTGAGATTCACTAGAATATACTTATTCACACCATGATCAAAGATACCGAAAGTAATTTGTAACTCCGAGTGCTTCCATTCTAAGGAAACATAAAGAGGATCCTGCAGGTCAGAGTAGGGCATTATAATATCATATTCTGGGGACAAAGTGTGCATCTTGGGAAAGAGAAGACTTGGAAGGCTTAGTGAAAAAAACAAAATTATGTCAATATGTCTACCCATTTTAGGTAATTTTAAAGTTAGAAGAAAATACTCTTAATTAAAATGACTTATGTTTATAGGAGGTTACTAGGCTAATGGCTCTATGGCCTTTACAAGCCTAGCCAGGCAATAACCCAAGTACCCTTATTGAGCATAGTTAGATGGCTGTTGTTAGCAGAGTGATTCTGTGATCAGCACGACTGCCTCTGTCCATGAGGGACATAGGTGCAACCCTCAGGGTGAATGTACAGTCACCCATCCAGTTGTCAAGGCTGTGTTTAAATAGGGTGATTGAGGACCTCTGCTTCACATGGAGAGTGAGCTTATTCCAGAGGAGCAGCAATCCCTGGGAAATATATCTGCCTCTCCAGCATGTTCTGTTAATGTCACAGGTTAGGTTGAGATCCCTGGAGTGAGTTATTCTTGTCTCATTTGATTTGCGGATGTACAGCATTTCCATTAGGGCAGTCTCTGAGAGCGGTCTGTAGCCAGACACAGGTTGTCTCACAGCAGCCTGTATGATACAGAGTACAGTGACAGAGCTTTCAGTCTTTCCATGTATGTCATGTTTTGGAGAACCTGGATTCTCTTGATTAGAAACCTCTGTGGTCTCTCCAGTTGCTGCAGGTGTCTGGTGAGGTACATACAGAAAGGACCATTGTACCCATTTAGTGGTCTAATAAGGGTCAAGTACAGTGAAGCTATACCCTCCCTGGTCTTGTATGTGAGGCCCTTATTCATAAGATGTACAATGTAGAATGATTTTCTTACCACTACGGACACATGGTGATCGAAGTTTAGATTGTTATCAACCTGCGTTCTCAAGAGTTGCACCACTGAGTTTGAGTTTAGAAGGGTGCTATCTATAATCATAATTAGCTGAGGCTATTTCATTGCAAAAGGGGATAATGAGGCATTTTTCTGCATTAAGTTTTAGTCTGTGAGTTTGGCACCAATCATTTGTCAGCCCTTTCTGTAATATGTTAACATCATTGGGGAACTGCACCCAGTTTACAGTCATCTGCAAACCTGGTTAGCCATAGGCCATCTACCTCCTGCTGGACTTCAGAGAAATATATTCCAAACAGTAGAGGGTCCAGCACAGATCCTTGTGGTACCCCATTGGTAACTGGTCTACTGGTGGAGGTGGACTTTGACAGTGTGTGCTCTGTTCGTGAACCAGTTTGCTACCCATCTAGTAATATATGGGTTAATCCCCAGCTGGGAGAGTTTCTCTATGATACCTGAATGGGGAATTGTGTCAAAGGCTTTGACTGAATCAAGAAAGGCAGTACATACTATTTTGCTTCATCCAGGGCTTTGGTGACATTCTCAAAGATGTCCACTAGGTTTATTAAGCAAAATCTAGCCTTGACGAAACCAAACTGGATCAGGTCAAGGGTTTGAAGGTCATCTATGTCCTTGTGGATAATGTCCTTGATGATTCTGTCCATGGTCTTGCAGATAAGGCTGGTTAAGCTTAGGGGTCGATAGTTCACAGGGTCATTTGATGGACCCCCTTAGTGCAATGGGATTACTGTTGCTGTCCTCCACTCTGACAGGACAAAGTCAGTTTTCAGGCTATGGTTAAACACTGCCAAGTGGTTCCATTAGTTCTTGTTTTAGATTGTTTAGTAAGCAGCTTAGGATGTCATCTGGTCCCATAGAGGTCATGTTTTTGGCCTTGGAGAGTGCTTGTATGACCTCTTCTTTGGCAATACTAGGTAAAGGACTGGTGTCAGGAATACTTTGGGATACATCTGGTGGGGACAGGAGGATGACGTTATTACCAAATCTCTTGGCTAGCAGGTTGGCAATTTCCTCAGGTTCAGTGTGAATGGTACCGTTCACTATAAGTTTGGCACACAGCTGGGCATTCTCTTTTAGGTTTTGGATGTAGCT
Source organism: Protopterus annectens (assembly GCF_019279795.1). NCBI lineage: Eukaryota > Metazoa > Chordata > Ceratodontiformes > Protopteridae > Protopterus > Protopterus annectens. The sequence goes on along the minus strand of NC_056733.1, from coordinate 1,265,226,197 downwards.
AAAGAACACCTTATGATTGTCTTTAGCTAGGGATTCTAACCCTAGAGGACTTAACAAGTTATCTTATTTGCTTGTTCAAGCTGTGGAGGGTATTCTTCCTCTGTTGAGTAAGTTCCCTCCTGTTCTTAGATACCAGTTTCTTTCTTTTTCATTGTATAGCTTATTTATACTTACAGTCCACCATTGTGGCTTGTTTTTCTTGGGAAGACCTAGTTTTGTTCATGTTGGGTACAGCTAAGTCAATGCATTTGTTTAAGTAGCTGTATAGGGCATTTGTGTATTCTTCTGCATAAGAGTCATTGTTGGCTATGCTGGCAGGGGCTTTGAAACCTTTTACACCATTGCTTAATAGGTGATAGTTTGCTTTGGAGAAATTTTTCTGTTTTTTTTTACTCCTATGGGGGTGTCAGATTTGATCTTTACTTCAAATGAGGCAGACTTATGGTCTGACCTTACAAGGGAGGCAACACACAAGGGGTAGTGCAATACCCCCCCATGGTGAGCACTAGATCCAGGACATTTGAGCTCCTTGTGGGGATGTGGACCAACTGTTCCAGGGCATTTGAATTAACAAAGTCCAGGAACCTCATAGTGATCGTGTCTGTGCTCATGTAAGTCACCCAGTCAATGGAAGGAGTTGAAATTTCCCAAGACCAAGGTGTTTGGCTGTATACTGTGCAACTGTAGCAAGTCCAGGTAGGTGGTGTGCTTTTCCTGGTTCAAGGTAGGGGACCTGTAGCTAGCAAGTAGCTCAAGAGAGTTGTAGTGTTTCACCAGTCTTGAGGGGGTATATGTATTTAATGAAGATGAATACACCTCTGCCTCTGGTTCTTTCATGCTCATTTTGGGGTCTGAATGTGTGAAAGGCATTGTAGCCTTGTATGGCCGGGGCACCCTCAGCAGCCTTGAACCAAGTCTCAGTGACAGTACAAACGTCAGCATCTTCCAAGGTGAGGAGTGCAATTTGCTGTTTAAGCACCAGCACTAAGCAGTATGACCTTGAGTTTGTCTTTAGTGGATTTCTTTATGTAAGAAATTTTGTTGTTTGGACTTTGCTTACAAAAGTCAATATGGGGGAGGCAAGTGTCTTTGCCAGTATCCAAAAGCCTTGAGGAGACAGGTGAAGGCCATCTCTGGCAAAGCAGTGTGGACTGTCAGCCATGTCTTCCCAGGCAGACAGATACTGGATCCCCCTGGAGTGACACCAGAAGCTAAGTCTGTTACTGCAATCATTTTTTGTCTGTCTTGTGGATCATCCCAGGTGAAGGCAGAATGCTGTTTAGGGGTAGGGACATACCTGACTGGGACACATAATCTGAGAGTTTGGTCATGTCTCTCTTCATATAGTCCAGAGAGGTACGTCTCAAATTATTCACACCAACATATACTATGGCACAGTCATAACAGTACTTGATGTTGAGCAACTTGAGTACTTGAGTGCATGCATGATTTGACAGATCTTAGCATGTGACAGGCAGCTGACCGTGACCTTCTCCTTGTTCAACCTGATGATGGGGATATCTGTGTTTCTCACTATTCATTCGCCTATGACCAGAGCTTTAGGGTTTGAGGTGTTTTGGCTTATGGACTTAATTGCTAAGGCATTGATATGTGAGTTGTTATGTGTAGTGGTGGATTCTGTTTGTTTACCAGTATGTGTATGTTGTTTGCGCTTGGGAGGTCTTTGGTCTTTTGGTAGGCTTTTAATGAGTACATCTACGTATGTGGGTTTATGTGTCTTGGCCTTATCTTGTGTGAGAGGGGAGTTGTGTGTGCTGACTACCTGTTGTATGTCTTATATATTGTTATGTGAGAGGACTGATTCTAATTTCATGGCATAGTTACATCTCTCACGTGCTGTGTTTGTTTGTTTTAGGAGCAAGTGGTTGTCAGTATACATGAGGCAGTTACTACATTGCCTCAGGATGCCCATGTCAACAAGGCTGGCTGGAGAGATGGTGGGAAGTGACTATCCTGATGTCAGGTATATATTGTAGTAACTAGTGGGAATGGGCTAGATGGACCAGGATTTGCTTGTGAGACTAACAAAGGCAACTATACTGTGGAGGGCTAAGGGTGGAAGACTGTGTCAGTGCCTCAGAATGTGCAACTGAGTTGCTTACTAGGTAGCAATGCCCAATTCCATTGTACACAGAGAGGCAGTGGAGGTAAGAAGGGTTCACTAGCAGATATCAAGGGAAAATTGTATTTCTAAGTGTTTGCATCTATACTAGGCAGGGTTAAACCCTGCAGCATGGTGTGCAGCTATACACAAACATGGGACTTAAACACAGGCAAAGTTAAACAGTTTTAACACAAATTAACCAATAGGAAAGTCCACAACTGAGCCTTTTTCCAGCAGTCCCCAACTCAGATGGGTCATGGTCTACAAACGTCTGCCACAAGGGTATAGTAGGGCCTACTTAATGTAGGATGGCTGATTTTAGTGCTCAAGTAATACCTAACTGCCTAGATTCGGTAAATCTGAATCTAGCTTCTGCTATGAAAAAATCAGTACTAAAAATTCAAAGTGCAGAAAAAAATGTCACAGCAGTAAAAATAGCAAAAATGAAGTAGTAATTAAGTACAATACAGTTCAAAAACTTACAATGCAAGCTTAAAATATACTTATTTTTTGTTGAACATACTGAATGTTTTGGATTTAGTTCAGATTCACTCTAGATCTCTGTCTAAAATACAAGCAAAGTTAAAGTTTTAACACAAATTAACCAACAGGAAAGCCCAAAACTGAGCCTTTTTTCCAGCAATCCCCAACTCAAATGGGTCCAAGGCTACACACTTTTGCCACAGGGGTACAGGAGGGCCTTCTTAATATAGGTTGGCTGGTTTTAGTGCTCAAGTAATACCAAACAGCCTAGATTCAGCAAATATGAATATAGCCTATGCCATGAAATACAGAACTACTTGCAATTCAAAGTGCAGAAAAAAGTCACAGCAGTAAAATCAGCTTGTTTTGCTGTAGGCAGGTTTATACTCCATGGATTGTTTTGTTTTTCAGTTCTGACAGTAGTGGTCTTTTAACATACAATAGAGAAAGAGCATCGCAAAAACTAATGTGCCTGAATCATTAGCTCATAATTGTGCAAGGAAGGGACCTTGCAGCAAACAGGGCTGATAATAATTCAAAACTGATGTGGTATTAATGTGCATACCCACCACAATACTCCTTGAAAAAGCAGGACAGAGGCGTGAAACAAATAATTAATTTAAGTCAGAGCTCAAGCAGCCATAATGTTATAAAGAATAAGCAATGCAGTATTAGGTATTCTCTTAAGAATCCCTTAATCTTGACAGTTTGTGGCTCAGAAAATAGAAATCTATGCAATACAACAAAAGCACAGATCATTAACTCCAGGACACAAAGTAAAAATCAGCAGCATATATATAAAGCAGAATGGTCATAACACAGCAGTGCTTAGGTGAAACCCCACACCACATGTGGAAGCAACGATAATACTTGTTTCCCTCCATTTTAATTGCTTCTGCCATTTTTAGAAGTATTTAAGCAGGTTTTGAGGATTTATTTTGTTTTCTTTGCTGGTAATTGAGGTGTTATGTTGTATAGTCACATGACTGTTGTTTCCCTGTGCTTAATCTGTTTTTCCACAATTTTTACTGTTTATATCTTAGTTTGTTACTGTTACATCAAAGTCTTAGCAGAGTGTGTGGGCAGTCTGAGAAAGAGTGGGCAGTCTGAGAGATAGTGGTGATTATTTTGTGAGAGAGGATAAGTTGCTGCTGTTTCTAGAAAGAAGGTATTACTGGCTGTGACCAAAAGCTGTTTCAAATCTGTTTTCATTAGTATGTCTAAATTCTTAGATTAGCTATATTGCACTGAGCTGTTTTTTGCTTAGTCCTGCATAAACCTGCACTCGATAGAAACAGACACTCTGCAAGCCTAGTCAGAGCTGTACCCATTAGCAGCTGTCCAAAATGTGTTCTTTCGCTATTTAGGACAATGTTAAGTTACTGTAAGATGCTTCTACCTTAGTAGAGAACCTCCAGTAGTTAACTATTATGCTGCAAATAAACAAGTTTTATAATACTGTTCAGATAAGTATTATGTCCCAAATCTTTACACTCTTGGACTAAATGTAAGGTCAAACAGATTGTCTTCCATCAGTTGCCAGCCTCATTACTTTCAGTATATTCAAGCAGTATAGCAACTGCCTGATGGTCACAAACAGTGAACTACTACTTACGCCACCACCAACTATCTGTGAAAGATGAAAATATTTAACAAAGATGGAAGCATCATTCTCACAAATTAAATAAATAAACAAACAAACACAGTCTGTGAGTTCCACACATCCCTGCAGCAATCCACATAGCTAAACGGAAAATTATCATATGCTGTAGCTGTAAAAAAGGCATTATTTAAGCCACCAAAGTCAAAAAATACCAGGTTTCAATGGAAATTAAAAAACTCCAACACATAGTGCTAAATCCACAATAGAGAGTCAAGAGGGAAAAACATTCACCTCAAACTAAATATGCTTAAATCCTCCACTATTAATAATGTATTGGTGACACCATAGTAAGATGTGCGGACTCTACACTCACATGTCTGATCAAAAACATGGTCAAGGCGAGTCATCTTTCAAGTCTCAAGATCTCTGATGTTTCAAAGGTCTTCAAGACCCTTAAGATGAGCAAGTATGACTACAACATTGTGGTGGTCAATGTGGGTGCAAATGACCTGACGAGCAAAACCCAAAAGGGCATGCAGAGAGGCATCTCTGAGATCTCCATGCATGTCACAAATACAGAAAGGACTCTAGTATTAAACAGAATTCCACCCTTGCCTAGAATCACACTAAGGTACAAGGAAAGATGATTGACTTCAACAGCTGGCTCAGTAACTAGTGTTATTTGTGGAGGATCCAGTATGTAACAGCATAAGATTAACTGCAGCACTGCCATACTGGTTTTGCCAAGGACTGCTTTCCTCTCTCATTCCAGGGCCTCCACACACTGTCTAAAGCCTTTACTGCCGCATAATGTTTTTTTTAGGCAGAATCCAGAAAATGACTCTTCCAACCTAAAAACCTAACAAACAAAGCACTGAACAATATCAGAGCTCAATGCTAGGAGTCTAAATAATAAATTGCCTGACGTTGACATCCTCCTGCACTTGAACATATGCATTTATTATTACTGAAACTTGGTTTAAAAGTGCAGAAGCAGAAAGCACCACCTCTTTCCAGGGTTTTAAACCTACTAAACCTTTAGACCTAATAAAAACTGATGGAGTTTCCATATTTGTCAAAGATCACATTACCTCACAGGTTCCCAGAGGCCCACAAACCAAACTTCTTGAGATTCAACTCACTCTAAATAAAACCAATTATCAGATCATAGTATATCACAGCACCCGCTCAATGACCCCCAAAAAACATGTTCATTTCGTAAAGACATGAGATGAATTTCATATACACAAAAACTCCATTATCCTGGGAGACTTTATGTATCCACTGATGAACTGAGAGATATATAAACCTCAAATGCAATCATATACAATAACTCACTGGATCAAATAGTCAAAGAACCCACTAAAGGATAAAATGTTGTTGACCTGGTCCTTACAAATATGGCAGCTATAGCCACTGTGACACTGGTATACTCTTCCCCAGTCAAGTTTGACCACAAAATGGTAACCTTCTCTTTCAAAATCCATCAACCAGCAGAAGCAAATATCACAATATTCAAAGACTTCAAACCAATAAACTTGCTACAATTCTATGATGAAGTCTCTACGTTTAGGTATAACTGTACTGCCCAGATAAGGTTAGTAGTTATGCAAAGAAATTCTATGTTCACCAAGAAAACTATAAAATATGTCAGTCCCTACCAAAACTAAATAAAAAGGCAATGGAAAAGCAAACTAGCCTAGTGGTCCATGGAATATATAGCAAAACTAAAGAACTAGAAAATCAAGGTCAAAATCAAATGCCTATCCAATGTACTGAAAAATACCATCAGGAAAACTAAGGCTTCCCATGACCTTAGGCTGGCATTAAAAGCTAAGGATTATTACAAATCCTTTTTTACTTACATCAGGAAGCTACAAAATAATACCAAGCATTTCTCTGAACTTATTCAAAATGGCACTAACTACTCTGTTCAAGTTGATATTGCAAATATACTGGCAAACAAATTCAGTCAAATTTCACCACAAGACGTCTATACAAAACCTGCATAGATCTAAGGACCTCAAACCCTCTATTACCACAAAAGAACGCTTTTTAAAAGTACTTTCCAAAACAGAAAACAATCCTCAGTAGGACCTGATAATATACCAATGCTGCCTGCTGAACAGCACTAAACATGTGTTGGTGGACCCACTATTTAACCTGAGCTTATCCTCTGGCATTGTCTCTGAGGTTTGGCACACATCAGGTGTATTACCACCATGGAACCAGGAATTACAGACCTATCAGTCTGATGGGCATCTTCTGCAAGAACATGGAACTAGCCATAACAGAAGTGCTAAACAACAATATAAAAAATTTTATAAGACTTGATCCCCAGTTATTTGGCTTTGTTAAGGGTAGATTCTATTTAATAAATCTGGTATTTTTTTAGGATAATTTAAGCCATTGACAGTGGTCACATTTTCCATACAACTTAGCTTGTCCTCATTAAGGCATCTGACACCATACCACATGCCAACATTATCAACAAGCTAAATCCCTTCCAGACTGATCCCTATGTAATTGGATAGCTAATTGGCTGAAGGACAGAACCCATACTGTGAAGGTATTGGATGCGTCCTTGGAGACCATGAAAATAATCAGTGAGGTACTACAGTCTTCCATGTTGGGATCTCTCTTATTTGGCATATATCTATCTATCTGATCTCCAAATCAAAAACCAGGAACTCTGGATAACCAAGTTTACTGACAATTGTAAACTGGGTATTATACTTAAATCCCCTTCTGCTATGCAGAGGCTACAAAGTCAACTTACACATGATAATGGATGGTACACTGAAAATGGGCTAAAACTAAATGCAAAAAATGCAGTATTGCTGCATTTGACAAATAAACCCTCCACCCAGCTTATAGTGTAATAAACACCTAATTTCAAAATGAAGATGTTGTGAGACACCTTAGAACATGAATTGATAATTCCTTCTACTTTGATCATTAAGTTGCAACAGTGATCAGGAAATTCTTCTGTCTCACACAGCTGATTGCAAAACATATTTCCTCTAAATCTAAAAAAGTCCTTACCCCTCTGTATTCTGCACTGATCAGGCCATTACAGAATACAATGTCCCTTTTGGGATGTACCTTACAAAACATTATCAAGCAGCTGGAGATATCCCACATACTCCTGACAAAAAAAGATCAGTAAATAATCTCCTAATATAAATCACATTTGGGTTGCATGTTTAGGCTTATAAG